>NC_041396.2:114697620-114892620 GCF_900747795.2 Erpetoichthys calabaricus
ATATGTGTATATATATGTAGATATGTATATATATATATATATATATATATATATGTGTATATATATATATGTAGATATGTATATATATATGTAGATATGTAAATTTGTATATGTGTATATATATATATATATATATATATATATATATATATATATATATATATATATATATATATAGATATGTGGATGTGTATATGTATATATATATATATATAATGTATTAGGGGTGGGCGGTATGACCAAAATTCTATATCACGGTATTTTTCTAAATTATCACGGTTTCACGGTATTCAACGGTATTTTTTTCCCCATGCATGAGTGGATGTTAACCACATTTTCCACTGCAATTACTGGCTAAGAATAACCTATTCCACTGTCAAGAGTATTGTACATTGTACAAAAAAAAACATTTTAATGTGCACACAAGTATTAATACAGTTTTGCATTGCCCCATAAAGTGATAGTTTTCAAGGGGGTGGCACTAATGGAGAAGGTATCACATTGTATGACAGATGCAGTCAAAATATAGAACCTTTTTATTGAACAAATTTTGCAAAAACAAACTATAATTTTGACAACATATTTTCAACCATACAAAGAGGCATTTAGACTTAGTAAAATATCCAGAAGTGCTTGTCAAAAATTGTATTGCACCGAATATGTCTTAGAAAAGGAATAAATAGTAAATATTTTTTGTAAACCAACTACACTTTCTGTTAATGTTAACAATCTCTGTCCACTGACACGTTAAAGTGACTTTTTAAACAACTTTATCATCATTAAACTGCATAATATTTAAACTAATAAATAATAACAATAAAATAAATAATAGCATTATTACTGATAGTTGCACTATTACTTCAAGACTTCAAGCCCAGGTGCATTACACAGTATTCACCAAGTTAAAATAAAATACAACAAGTGCAACTTGGTGATGACATCTTTACCAGCTGAACCATCATTTAGGCAAACTGCATTAATATGGACCTTGCTTCAAGCTAAGCTATACTGGGAAGAAAGAAACAAACTATATGTCGAGAACAAAGTCAACATTTCCACTTTATTCTCGCCGTTTATGTTGAGATTAAAGTCGACATTTCCACTTTATTCTCATAGTTTACTTCATAATTAAAGTAGAATGTCGTAAACTAAACTTCTTCCTAAAATCAATGTTTAATCAATTACTTAATTTACCCCGTCATAAATTAATGCAGCACATTAAATGCTTTGTGTTACGTTCCCCGACCCAGTGGTTAATCACTACGCTTCTTAAACTGACTTCCTCCGCACTAACAGAAGACAGCGATCACCATACAGAATCCATTCACTTCATGATATTCCTGCTTTCTGAAAATTTAGAATGCTAAGATAAATACTTTTGGTGCTGAAAGTAGGTCAGCTGATGTGGTAGAAATCAAACATATTAATTAAATAAAGAACCTTACCCTCTACTAGGAAATGTCTAGTAAACCTTTTTGAGTCAGTAATCAAGTAGGTGAAAAGCTGTGCATTGCATCTTTTATTACTCCTCAGCAAATGCCTTAGAGAGAGAGCATCCATCACAGCAGTTGATTACAGCATGGTCAGAATGATCAGAGAAACAAAGGATAGAGGTTCATTTTATAAACTATTGTACATACAGTTTCAATCAATGCATACATTTTACTCTGATTGGTTCATTGATTTACACCCAAATTACTTAGTACAAAATAAAAGTATATTTTATTATATTTTGGTTCTTCTTACACCCTTTGGGCTGAGCGACCACCCTTGAAATTTCTGTGTATGTAACAACTGTCCATTCTGGTTGTTTACAGGACATCTGCTGATTTCTTAAGTCATCTCTTAGTCATCTTTCAGTACATTTTATGTATTACATCTTTTGTCTTTGTTGTTCACTTGACCTTAATCTGGTTTCCTGATATGTCTGTTTATGCTTTTCATTTATGATGTATGGTATATTTTAATATGGAAAGCATGTCAAAACACTTTATCCTGAATGACCATGTGACCCCCTAAGTCTAAATTAAAGGAACACTCTTTAATCAGAGTATAGCATCATGTCAATGAAACCTCTGGGATATTGATCTGGTCAGTTAAGTAACAGAGGGGGCTGTTAATCAGTTTCAGCAGCTTTTGTGTTAATGAAATTAACAACATGTGCACTAGAGGGGCAACAATGAGACGACCCCCAAAATAGGAATGGTTTAACAGGTGAAGGCCACTGACATTTTACTCTGCTCATCTTTTCTGACTGTTTTTTCAGTAGTTTTGCATTTGGCTACGGTCAGTGTCACTACTGGTAGCATGAGGTGATACCTGGACCCTACATAGGTTGCACAGGTAGTCCAGCTTCTCCAGGATGGAACATCAAAACGTGCCATTGCCAGAAGGTTTGCTGTGTCTCCCAGCACAGTCTCAAGGGCATGGAGGAGATTCCAGGAGACAGACAATTACTCTAGGAGAGCTGGACATGGCTGTAGAAGGTCCTTAACCCATCAGCAAGATCAATATCTGCTCCTTTGGGCAAGGAGGAACAGGATGAGCACTGCCAGAGCCTTACAAAATGACCTCCAGCAGGCCACTGGTGTGAATATCTCTAACCAAACAATCAGAAACAGACTTTATGAGGGTGGCCGGAGGGCCCGACGTCCTCTAGTAGACCCTGTGCTCACTGCCCAGCACCGTGGAGCTCGATTGGCAATGAAAGTTCGGCAAAATGGACTAGCCTGCCGCATCATTTTTTTCACTTTGATTTTTGGGGTGTTTTTGAATTCAGCCCTCTTTAGATTGATAATTTTCATTTCCATCAAACGATGTGGCATCCTTTCGTTCCTAACACATTACCCAGTCCATATCAGTATAGATATCCAGCATGATTTTTTTTTACCATTGAGATCTGATATGTTTTCAAAGTGTTCCTTTAATTTTTTTGAGCAGTTTAGAATTCAAACATAATCTCAGTTAAGGAATGGTGCCATCATATTGTAATATTTCCACGTTTTGGTACTGATATTTTTAGGCACCTCAATATACTTTATGCTTAAATGTAAGAAGACAGGTCTAGAAAATGAGAGATGGTGCAATATTGAAACTGTTATGTGCTTGGTTTAAAGTAAATGGTTTACTGATATGAAGTGCCTTTTGAAATATGTAATATATTTAAGCATGTTAAAATAATTTTTAACAAATTGTTGTGGTAATATTATCACAATGGGCAGCTTTAACCGAGGCCTTTCTATGATGGACCAGGAGCATTATTAGATTAGGCCTTGTTAGTAACTCCTACACTATATCAGTGGATCTTGAAATACTAGTATTACTACTACTACTACTACTAATAATAATAATAAAGGTGTCAGAAATAATTGATGTTACTATCTTGTCTTTTTTTTTTTTTACTTGGGCTGTGAAGAATCTGCATGCAAATAACTTGAAATATTACCCTTTTAGAACATTGTTATTATCATGGGGCCAGGCAAACTATTAGGCAGCCAAATAAGTAGAGTTTCAGCCTTGTGGAGATTCGGGTTACTAGTACCTAATATGTTCTTCAGCATAATTTTGGGGGTCATTGTTGGGTGTCTATAAATAAATAAATAAATAAATTTTAAATTAAGTTTGCTTTAGTGGAACAGGTCTAGGCACTGAAAAAAGGGAGTTATATAAAAATTTTCTTTGTCAACTGGGAAAAAGAGAAAAATTGCAAAATTGCAATTGTGTATTTCTGGTTAGCACCTATCTTGGAAAATTGTAGGGATCTCCCAGCATCTCCTTTGCATATCACCAAATAAGGTTCAGAAATCTGAGGATGTAGCCATTTTTAGGAGCAATGTTTCTTCTGTATCAGTTTTTCCAACTCTACTTGCTTCTTCTTGATATGAATGTGTTTATCAGCTTCTTACATCCTACCCCTATCACACCTCTGTTCATTCAGCCATCCAACAAAAAGCCTCTACCACTTCAAAACACAAAAAACAGATTTAAGCAACACTTTAGAGACGGGCATCACTGAACCAGCAGATGTTTTGCAGTGTGTCTAATACTGAGTAGATACAACATGCATGTATTTTCCATACTCAGAGTTTTTTAAGTGTAGATTTGGAACTTAAAATCTTCCAACTACACTTTAAATATTGCTAAAGCTCATTAGTGCTAGAAGGTGGCCAAGGGGCATATTTAGCTCATTTACTGTATAACCTAAAGTATGTTTGATTGTACCACAGAAAAACAATGGATTGTGATCTTGCACATATATATTTTGTACAGCATATTTAAACAAATTATATGGAAGGCCTCCTCCTTTAACCGCCACCTTATCGTGGTGGAGGGGTTTGCGTGTCCCAATGATCCTAGGAGCTCTGTTGTCCGGGGCTTTATGCCCCTGGTAGGGCCACCCAAGGCAAACTAGTCCTAGGTGAGGGATGAGACAAAGAGCGGTTAAACAAACCTCCTATGATGGAAAACAATTTTGGACGGCGTTTTCCCTTGCCCGGACGCGGGTCACCGGGGCCCCACTCTGGAGCCAGGCCTGGAGGTGGGGCTCGATGGCGAGCGCCTGGTGGCCGGGCCTGCACCCATGGGGCTCGGCCGGGCACAGCCCGAAGAGGCAACGTGGGTCCCCCTTCCCATGGGCTCACCACCTATGGGAGGGGCCAAGGAGGTCGGGTGCAGTGTGAGTTGGGTGGTGGCCGAAGGCGGGGACCTTGGCGGTCCGATCCTCGGCTACAGAAGCTGGCTCTTGGGACGTGGAATGTCACCTCTCTGAAAGGGAAGGAGCCTGAGATAGTGCGCGAAGTTGAGAGGTTCCGGCTAGATATAGTCGGACTCACCTCGACGCACAGCTTGGACTCTGGAACCAATCTCCTTGAGAGGGGCTGAACTCTGTACCACTCTGGAGTTGCCCCCGGTGAGAGGCGCCGAGCGGGTGTGGGTATACTTATTGCCCCCCGACTTGGAGCCTGTACATTGGGGTTTACCCCGGTGGACGAGAGGGTAGCCTCCCTTCGCCTTCGGGTGGGGGGACGGGTCCTAACTGTTGTTTGTGCGTATGCACCGAACAGCAGTTCGGAGTACCCACCCTTTTTGGAGTCCCTGGAGGGGGTGCTGGAGGGCATACCTTCTGGGGACTCCCTCGTTCTGCTGGGAGACTTCAATGCTCACGTGGGCAATGACAGTGAGACCTGGAAGGGCGTGATTGGGAGGAATGGCCCCCCCGATCTGAACCCGAGCGGTGTTTTGTTATTGGACTTCTGTGCTCGTCACGGATTGTCCATAACGAACACCATGTTCAAGCATAGGGGTGTTCATATGTGCACTTGGCACCAGGACACCCTAGGCCTCAGTTCGATGATCGACTTTGTGGTCGTGTCGTCGGACTTGTGGCCACATGTCTTGGACACTCGGGTGAAGAGAGGGGCGGAGCTGTCAACTGATCACCACCTGGTGGTGAGTTGGCTTCGATGGTGGGGGAGAATGCCGGTCAGGCGTGGTAGGCCCAAACGTGTTGTGAGGGTCTGCTGGGAACGTCTGGCAGAGCCCCCTGTCACAAGTAGCTTCAACTCCCACCTCCGGCAGAACTTCGACCACATCCCAAAGGAGGTGGGGGGACATTGAGTCCGAATGGGCCATGTTCCGTGCCTCTATTGTTGAGGCAGCTGACCGGAGCTGTGGCCGTAAGGTGGTCGGTGCCTGTCGTGGCGGCAATCCCCGAACCCGTTGGTGGACACCGGCGGTGAAGGATGCCGTCAAGCTGAAGAAGGAGTCCTACAGGACCCTTTTGTCCTGTGGGACCCTGGAGGCAGCTGATAGGTACCGGCAGGCCAAGCGGAATGCGGCTTTGGTGGTTGCTGAGGCAAAAACTCGGGCGTGGGAGGAGTTTGGGGAGGCCATGGAGAACGACTTTTGGACGGCTTCGAGGAGATTCTGGTCCACCATCCGGCGTCTCAGGAGGGGGAAGCAGTGCAGTGTCAACACTGTACATGGTGGGGATGGTGCGCTGCTGACCTCGACTTGGGACGTTGTGGGTCGGTGGGGGGGAGTACTTCGAAGACCTCTTCAATCCCATTAACATGCCTTCCAATGAGGAAGCAGAGCCTGGGGACTCAGAGGTGGGCTCCCCCATCTCTGGGACTGAGGTCACCGAGGTGGTCAAAAAACTCCTTGGTGGCAGGGCCCCGGGGGTGGATGAGATACGCCCGGAGTTCCTCAAGGCTCTGGATGTTGTAGGACTGTCTTGGCTGACACGCCTCTGCAACATCGCATGGACATCAGGGACAGTGCCTCTGGATTGGCAGACCGGGGTGGTGGTCCCCCTCTTTAAGAAGGGGGATCGGAGGGTGTGTTCCAACTATAGAGGGATCACACTCCTCAGCCTCCCTGGAAAAGTCTATGCAGGGGTCCTGGAGAGGAGGGTCCGTCGGATAGTCGAGCCTTGGATTCAGGAGGAACAGTGTGGTTTTCGTCCTGGTCGCGGAACAGTGGACCAGCTCTATACCCTTAGCAGGGTCCTGGAGGGTGCATGGGAGTTTGCCCAACCAGTCTACATGTGTTTTGTGGACTTGGAAAAGGCATTCGACCGTGTCCCTCGGGGAATCCTGTGGGGGTACTCCGAGAGTATGGGGTACCGGCCCCCCTGATAAGGGCTGTTCGGTCCCTGTACGATCGGTGCCAGAGCTTGGTCCGCATTGCCAGCAGTAAGTCGAACCCGTTTCCAGTGAGAGTTGGACTCCGCCAGGGCTGCCCTTTGTCACCGATTCTGTTCATAACTTTTATGGACAGAATTTCTAGGCGCAGCCAGGGCGTTGAGGGGGTCCGGTTTGGTGGGCTCAGGATTGGGTCACTGCTTTTTGCAGATGATGCTATCCTGTTTGCTTCATCAGGCCGTGATCTTCAGCTCTCTCTGGATCGGTTCGCAGCGAGTGTGAAGCGGCTGGGATGAGAATCAGCACCTCCAAATCCGAGACCATGGTCCTCAGCCGGAAAAGGGTGGAGTGCCCTCTCAGGGTTGGTAGCGAGATCCTGCCCCAAGTGGAGGAGTTCAAGTATCTCGGGGTCTTGTTCACGAGTGAGGGAAGAATGGAGCGTGAGATTGACAGGCGGATCGGTGCGGCATCTGCAGTAATGCGGGCGCTGCATCGGTCTGTCGTGGTGAAAAAGGAGCTGAGCCGCAAGGCGAAGCTCTCAATTTACCAGTCGATCTATGTTCCTACCCTCACCTATGGTCATGAGCTATGGGTAGTGACCGAAAGAACAAGATCGTGAATACAAGAGGCTGAAATGAGTTTCCTCCGCAGGGTGTCTGGGCTCTCCCTTAAAGATAGGGTGAGAAGCTCAGTCATCCGGGAGGGGCTCAGAGTAGAGCCGCTGCTCCTCCGCATCGAGAGGAGTCAGATGAGGTGGCTCGGGCATCTGATCAGGATGCCTCCTGGACGCCTCCCTGGTGAGGTGTTCCGGGCACGTCTAACCGGGAGGAGGCCCCGGGGAAGACCCAGGACACGCTGGAGGGACTATGTCTCTCGACTGGCCTGGGAACGCCTTGGGATTCTCCCGGAAGAGCTAGAAGAAGTGGCCGGGGAGAGGGAAGTCTGGGCATCTCTGCTCAATTGTCAAAAAAAGCAGACACAACAGTTATAAAAAGATTTGGGGCAGTCACCCATATAATATTTCTTGGCTGCACATGTTTAAATTGCTGGCACTGATGTGCTCGGAACAGAGTCCAAAACAGAACTGACAATGTTAGTCAAATATGGTGGCTTTAAAGGCCAGAAAAGGAAGTGAAGTCATCAAGGGCAGAAGCAGAAGGGTCTTCTTCCATAGGTTCAAACTGGGACATGATGTCATCAAAAGGGGTGGAACAAGAAGTCTCTTCAGTCATGGGTTCTTCACTGGAAGTGACGTCACTAGGGCCAGGCGGAATTTCCCGTGAACGGTCTGCAGGAAAGTGAGAAAAAAGCTCAGTGCACTCCGCCACCCCCTGGTCTAGTGTGGAATTACTCTCATTTAGACCCTTTAGCTGCCTCCCATGTGCACATGTGTGACAATATATATAATATACAGTATAATAACCCTAACCCTATATAAGTGCTATGTGCACTTTAATCACGTCTGAATTGGTTGATTTGTAATTTTAAATTGTGGAACAAATCAAGGAAAAATGTGTCTTTGTCGCAAACATTATGATATATATTTTATAATAAACACGGAACCACCCAAATACACAAAAGAACCTCTGGCTTGGATAACGAATAGCTGTTGTCAGTAGTCTTAACATCTCCACCACACCATGTAGTAGTAGTAATATTAACAAGAATTTGGAGATTTGCCATCAGCAAAAGCTTTCAGACAACTCTGGAATCATGATGTGTATAAATTATGAGCAGTTGGAGAAATACAGAGTCCTAGTAAATATCTTTATTGAATCATGTGAGTTGAGCAACCTTCAGCTTTGCATTAGCAAAACTAAGTAAGAGAAAGTAAAGGCAGGGTTTTTTAACAATAATAATAAAAACGTGATAGGGAGCATATAATATACATGTCTAACAGGCATTGAACAATAGTTCGTCCTTAATTCCACATATAATTCCTTCTTGTCTCACACCATGGCTCATAACTCCAGACTGCCCTAGGCAAAAATGAAGCCCTCTTTTAAGGAACGGCCCACAGAATCTTTTGGTACCACTCTAATATAAATTGACCAAGCCCACAGATCATCCTGCAAGATCTCAACAAGCTGTCTTGGCACAGTTGTCTGTCTACACTAAAATCCACAGACAGTCCTGTTATCATCTACTACCCTAGAGGAGTGGCTCATTTCTAAAGCCAGTGTCCCAACCTCCATTCCCTACAATATTATCTGAGGAATAAAGACATGCATGTGTTCAACTGACAGTACCTCCTCTACATTTAAACATGCAGTGCCATACTTTATGTTATGACTGATAAAACTTCTGTAAAGATTTTTATTTTTCTTGAAATGGTGATCTGTGTTTAGCTTTGATCATGTAATGACATTTGTCATCTATTTATCTACTGATTGGGTGCAGAAGGATTAAATTTGATAGGTTAGCAAGAATATGTGAGAAATTAAAGTAGGTAGACCCTTGGTCCTTTGTCTCAGCACGTGTAGAGGCAAACCTTTAGCACAATAATAAACTGTATAGTTGCATAGGTGGAATGATTTTCATGCTGCTATGTTAAATGACAGTCTGTATAACAATAACATAAAAGTTATTGTAAAATGTTTGTCTGATGCATATTTTTATTTGACAGCAAAGAGCTTTGAACCTTCACAAATTTATTTTCTTACTTCAGAATTTAAAAAGCTACGAGTTGATCTTGAAAAGGTGTTGAACAACTGTTCATTTTCAAAAGGACGTAGTGGAGTTATGACATACCGTACATAGTATATAAAGCTATCAGTAAGGGCTACACCTCACCATATGTCACTTCCTGGAAACTAAAAAGGAATGCATGGGGAGTGCTCAGAGTCTAAAGATGCAAGAAGGCAGGTGCCTTGTGGATTTCAAGCATGTGTGACTTTCTAACTAAAGAGGCAGTGAGGTAGAGAGAGAGAGAGAGAGAGAGAGAGAGACTTGGTAGGGGTGACAAATGGTCCCTTGCTAAAAAAAACTGAGGCCAAACTGTCCATTTAAAAGCAAGGTTAGTGAGTACCAGAGGGGAGCCAATTCTAACCCAATGAGCTGGCAGAGTAGCACATGGCCCCTGATTTTAAAAGAATAAGAAGCATGAACAATGCCTTGAAGTTTTACCCCTTAAATGTTTGGAGTGCGAGGTCACCATGGGCCACTATAAGGAGGTCTAGCCTGGAATCCCTTTAGACACAGAAGGACTGCCTATAATACTGTGTGTATTTCTGAGAGGAGTGTAAAGCATTCTTAGTGGGAACTCTTCTCAGAGAGAAGATAACTTAGGCAGAGGGGCACAAATGGGAGGATGAAGCCAAGGTCAAAAGGGAGAGATGAGAAGAAAGAATTGACTGCCTTAGCACGTATACAAAGGATGGAAGATGTGAGTGAACCTCTGCACGTATTAGACAAGTATTATCTATACAGAAAAGATCATAACATAAATAGAGGCTTGCTTTTGTTTTTCCTTAACACTTAGTGTAACTCTACTTTTGTGTAGTATATGTTTTATACCCCTCCTTTAACCGTCACCTTATCGTGGTGGAGGGGTTTGCGTGTCCCAATGATCCTAGGAGCTCTGTTGTCCGGGGCTTTATGCCCCTGGTAGGGCCACCCAAGGCAAACTGGTCCTAGGTGAGGGATGAGACAAAGAGCGGTTAAACAAACCTCCTATGAAGAAAAACAATTTTGGACGGCGTTTTCCCTTGCCCGGACGCGGGTCACCGGGGCCCCACTCTGGAGCCAGGCCTGGAGGTGGGGCTCGATGGCGAGCGCCTGGTGGCCGGGCCTGCACCCATGGGGCTCGGCCGGGCACAGCCCCAAGAGGCAACGTGGGTCCCCCTTCCCATGGGCTCACCACCTATGGGAGGGGCCAAGGAGGTCGGGTGCAGTGTGAGTTGGGTGGTGGCCGAAGGCGGGGACCTTGGCGATCCGATCCTCGGCTACAGAAACTGGCTCTTGGGACGTGGAATGTCACCTCTCTGAAGGGGAAGGAGCCTGAGCTAGTGCGCGAAGTTGAGAGGTTCCGGCTAGATATAGTTGGACTCACCTCGACGCACAGCTTGGACTCTGGAACCAATCTCCTTGAGAGGGGCTGGACTCTCTACCACTCTGGAGTTGCCCCCGGTGAGAGGCGCTGAGCAGGTGTGGGTATACTTATTGCCCCCCAACTTGGAGCCTGTACATTGGGGTTTACCCCGGTGGACGAGAGGGTAGCCTCCCTTCGCCTTCGGGTGGGGGGACGGGTCCTAACTGTTGTTTGTGCGTATGCACCGAACAGCAGTTCGGAGTACCCACCCTTTTTGGAGTCCCTGGAGGGGGTGCTAGAGGGCATACCTTCTGGGGACTCCCTCGTTCTGCTGGGAGACTTCAATGCTCACGTGGGCAATGACAGTGAGACCTGGAAGGGCGTGATTGGGAGGAATGGCCCCCCTGATCTGAACCCGAGCGGTGTTTTGTTATTGGACTTCTGTGCTCGTCACGGATTGTCCATAACGAACACCATGTTCAAGCATAGGGGTGTTCATATGTGCACTTGGCACCAGGACACCCTAGGCCTCAGTTCGATGATCGACTTTGTGGTCGTGTCGTCGGACTTGCGGCCACATGTCTTGGACACTCGGGTGAAGAGAGGGGCGGAGCTGTCAACTGATCACCACCTGGTGGTGAGTTGGCTTCGATGGTGGGGGAGGATGCCGGTCAGGCGTGGTAGGCCCAAACGTGTTGTGAGGGTCTGCTGGGAACGTCTGGCAGAGCCCCCTGTCAGAAGTAGCTTCAACTCCCACCTCCGGCAGAACTTCGACCACATCCCGAGGGAGGTGGGGGACATTGAGTCCGAATGGGCCATGTTCCGTGCCTCTATTGTTGAGGCAGCTGACCGGAGCTGTGGCCGTAAGGTGGTCGGTGCCTGTCGTGGCGGCAATCCCCGAACCCGCTGGTGGACACCGGCGGTGAAGGATGCCGTCAAGCTGAAGAAGGAGTCCTACAGGACCCTTTTGTCCTGTGGGACCCCGGAGGCAGCTGATAGGTACCGGCAGGCCAAGCGGAATGCGGCTTTGGTGGTTGCTGAGGCAAAAACTCGGGCGTGGGAGGAGTTTGGGGAGGCCATGGAGAATGACTTTCGGGCGGCTTCGAGGAGATTCTGGTCCACCATCCGGCGTCTCAGGAAGGGGAAGCAGTGCAGTGTCAACACTGTATATGGTGGGGATGGTGCGCTGCTGACCTCGACTCGGGATGTTGTGGGTCGGTGGGGGGAATACTTCGAAGACCTCCTCAATCCCATTATCATGCCTTCCAATGAGGAAGCAGAGCCTGGGGACTCAGAGGTGGGCTCCCCCATCTCTGGGACTGAGGTCACCGAGGTGGTCAAAAAACTCCTTGGTGGTAGGGCCCCGGGGGTGGATGAGATACACCCGGAGTTCCTCAAGGCTCTGGATGTTGTAGGACTGTCTTGGCTGACATGCCTCTGCAACATCGCATGGACATCAGGGACAGTGCCTCTGGATTGGCAGACCGGGGTGGTGGTCCCCCTCTTTAAGAAGGGGGATCGGAGGGTGTGTTCCAACTACAGAGGGATCACACTCCTCAGCCTCCCTGGAAAAGTCTATTCAGGGGTCCTGGAGAGGAGGGTCCGTCGGATAGTCGAGCCTCGGATTCAGGAGGAACAGTGTGGTTTTCGTCCTGGTCGCGGAACAGTGGACCAGCTCTATACCCTTAGCAGGGTCCTGGAGGGTGCATGGGAGTTTGCCCAACCAGTCTACATGTGTTTTGTGGACTTAGAAAAGGCATTCGACCGTGTCCCTCGGGGAATCCTGTGGGGGGTACTCCGAGAGTATGGGGTACCGGCCCCCCTGATAAGGGCTGTTCAGTCCCTGTACGATCGGTGCCAGAGCTTGGTCCGCATTGCCGGCAGTAAGTCGAACCCGTTTCCAGTGAGAGTTGGACTCCGCCAGGGCTGCCCTTTGTCACCGATTCTGTTCATATCTTTTATGGACAGAATTTCTAGGCGCAGCCAGGGTGTTGAGAGGGTCCAGTTTGGTGGGCTCAGGATTGGGTCACTGCTTTTTGCAGATGATGTTGTCCTGTTTGCTTCATCAGGCCGTGATCTTCAGCTCTCTCTGGATCGGTTCGCAGCCGAGTGTGAAGCGGCTGGGATGAGAATCAGCACCTCCAAATCCGAGACCATGGTCCTCAGCCGGAAAAGGGTGGAGTGCCCTCTCAGGGTTGGTAGCGAGAACCTGCCCCAAGTGGAGGAGTTCAAGTATCTCGGGGTCTTGTTCACGAGTGAGGGAAGAATGGAGCGTGAGATCGACAGGCGGATCGGTGCGGCATCCGCAGTAATGCGGGCATTGCATCGGTCTGTCGTGGTGAAAAAGGAGCTGAGCCGCAAGGCGAAGCCTCAATTTACCAGTCGATCTATGTTCCTACCCTCACCTATGGTCATGAGCTATGGGTAGTGACCGAAAGAACGAGATCGCGAATACAAGCGGCTGAAATGAGTTTCCTCCGCAGGGTGTCTGGGCTTTCCCTTAAAGATAGGGTGAGAAGCTCAGTCATCCGGGAGGGGCTCAGAGTAGAGCCGCTGCTCCTCCGCATCGAGAGGAGTCAGATGAGGTGGCTCGGGCATCTGATCAGGATGCCTCCTGGACGCCTCCCTGGTGAGGTGTTCTGGGCACGTCCAACCGGGAGGAGGCCCCGGGGAAGACCCAGGACACGCTGGAGGGACTATGTCTCTCGACTGGCCTGGGAACGCCTTGGGATTCTCCCGGAAGAGCTAGAAGAAGTGGCCGGGGAGAGGGAAGTCTGGGCATCTCTGCTCGAGCTGCTGCCCCCGCGACCCGACCTCGGATAAGCGGGAGACAATGGATGGATGGATGGATATGTTTTATAATAAATGCACTATTTTGTATAGCTTTGTCTTCTTCCCAGTGCAAAGTAATACAAAAACAGGCTCCCGTTACTTAAGCAAACAAGTAACTCTACTATTCTCCACCCTACTCAAATTTCACCAATCTGATTGCTCAAAGATGAAATCAGACAGCAAATAAAAGGAGCCTTTTTGTCTTGAGCAGAGTAGGAGCCAAGAATAAAGACACAGAGTATTGCTAAATAACTGTGAGTCAGTCACAGAAAAAAAGAAACAGTAAGAATGAGAGAGAAAGAGAGCAAGAACGAGTGAGAGGAAAAAGTCAGACAAGTAAGGACAGAAAAACTTTAAAAGTAGGATGTTCTATGCTGTTGCTCTTTTTAACAGATTTCAAGGGCTTAACAGTAGGAAAGGAGGAACTATTGCAGGGTAATCGGGATTGATTTGAGGGATACCTCGGTCCTACCTGATGGATCAGGAATCACATTCTTCAATTATTCCGGTGTATATGGTAACACCTCTCTGTGTGACATTCATGCTAAAAATGAAACTGCTCAGAAATGTTTTTTTATCAAAAACAACTGGTTTATTATCTATATAAAGAGCAGTTAGTGTTTGCTTGTACGAATGTGTGTTTCAACATCATGCAAAAACGGTTGCACAGACTTTCATGACATTTGCAGGATAACTCAAAGACAATCCAATTTATAATATATTAAATATTATATATTTATAATATATGGCATCTTAATGCCCTCTCCTGAGTATCATGAAATTCTACAGTATGTTCTGCTGACAAAGAAACTGTGCTAGGCAAGATATAATGTTGGTGTAATAGAGCACTTGCCTTCAAACCAGTTGGTATGAGTTTGATTCTTGCTCATCTCACGTAACTTCTTCTTTATGCAAAAATTTCTCTCTCTTTTTTGTTATGGCTCCACATCATGGGACCTTGATGGCAGGACCTTATTGTCTCCAGTGTTATTAAAATTTTGGGGCTACATATGTAATCTCTCATCATTACAAAGCAATTGCAACTTGCAATCTGTTCTCTTCTAATCACTTTAGCAGTAATATGTTCACAGCTGAATCCAGTCTCATAACAAATTGAGCCTAAGCACAATAAATTGTTCTCACTTTAAAGTAAAGTTAAAATAATACCATAACAATGCCAGGTAACACAGTTGCTACATAATAAACACAGGGAAGGGATAAACAATGGGAGAATGCAAACAAACAAATAATAAACAAAACGTGTTTAACAAGGTCTTGCTAAGCATTTTTTCCTTTTCTTTTATGTGGGGTGGATAGTCTATAAACCCACACCAGCAAGCAACTCTGCCCAAGTAAACACAAAACACTGTCAACTTACATCTCTAAGATTCTCCTAACTATCTGGACACACTAGCAACTAGCAGGATCTATTTTTTAAACTCCATTTGGAAACTGTTTTAGGGGCAGATCCCAGAACCACTGCATCTACAGCTGCTCTTTCATATATGATATAGGATTACTCTTAAGAATGCTATGTCCTGCCCTCTGATGATATGGGAAGATTTTTTTATTCTCTGGCTTATCTCCAAAGCTTCACTTATAGACTAATGCCCTTAGAGCAGTTACTTTGGGATATTTCTGAGGTACAGTCTACTCTAGCAAATGATTCAATACTATAAATTGCATACGAGTTTCTCTAATAATATTCCTGGGAGTCAGATCAACTTTGACCAGTCTTGCTGCAAATACAGGTTCTTCTCATAAATACAGACTACCAGAATGCCTGCACACTCTGGCAACTGCTTATCTATACTGTTATTAATGTGGGAATTTCCGATATCAAAGTACAAACGTTAGGTCCTACTTTTATTAACCCCCCTACCTTATGCTCCCTTTATCCTAAGCTGCATATAAACAAAAATATAAAAGGCAAACATGACTTAAAAAATTAACTACAAAAGAAGCAAGTAACAAAGCATGTGAAAAAGAACGGAGTAAAAGATGAGAAAAGCTGCCCTTTGGGGATAATTGAAAAGTTAGTTGGTAGTTTTGTGCTGGAAAATGAGTGATCCAAACCTAAAAATGAGCTAACTTGCTTTCATCCATTTTTCTCTAAAAATAGCAACAACAGAAAATGTCTGGTGGGGAAAGTGGTTCTGTTTTGTGAAGTGAGCTGCCTACAATAAATGTGCATACATTTGGTAGATTGATAGGAGGAAATCTTAAATAAATTAGGAAAAAAGTTATTTTTGAAAGGATCCATCTGTAAAATGGAAGAAATCTGTTTAGTGTCATTAAGAATCCTTAAAACACAGGTCTTGTAACCATTTTCAGCACTGCAAATTGGTCCTACTCTTCCCAGTCAGGCAGTGGTTCTTGGCATCTAATTTCCTATATAAAAATTAAAAACCTCCTGACTGTCATATTTAAAAGCATAACAGGGTGCAGGTTTTTTTTGCAAGGGACCATATGCTGTTCTTCATGGGCCCTTGGTGGTTCTTCTATGGTCAAACATGCTATAACATGTCCATATAGAAATTACTCTGGGACACCTGCTGTGACTACCAGTCCCTTGTAGTGCCGACCATTACACAGTGGCTTGCTGAGCTGTACTTTTTTGGCCTGTCTTGAACTCCCACCCTTTCTTTCTATCCCTTGCCTTACCTTTCTGTCCTGAGTCATAACGCTTGCAACTCTCTTGACTAAACAACATATGGAGATAGTGAAAGGCCTTAAAAAGAAAAATGTTAAAGGTCATTTCCAAAAGAAAAGAAGTTTAGAGTTATAAAACATTGCCTGTGTAGTGTAAGGACACAGCATTTTAACTGTGTAACATCAGGATCTACAGCAAAACCTTTAACCATTTTACTGAATGTATATCAGAAAATCAATAACCTTTAGTATTTTCTCATATGTGTGTGTGTGTTATAGAATATCTGTCAAATAATACAAAGAATTCACAATGCATGTATTGTCCTAATTTAGGTTCCTCAGGTGTACACATATTTGCTTCCCCTTGCGGTGATCGAACCTTGGACATCATCGCCTTAGGCGATGCCTAACACATTACGCCACGGTGGCTGGTTCGCTTACGTCAGGGGTCCTCAATCACAGTCCTGGAGGGCCGCAGTAGCTGCTGGTTTTTGTTCTAACCTGGTTGCTTAATTAGAAAGCAATTCTTGCCAATAATTTAATTTCATGGCCAGTTAGTGCTTTAACTCTGCTATGTCAGGTAATTCTCATATCCTAGATTTTCTTCCCATAAGGATACCATCCAAATAATTTGAAGACTAAAATAGATGAGTAATTCTCAGTCCTTCACTTTCCTTCCAAGTATTAAAGTAAAGCCAATAATGCATGATAAATACACACAGGTGTAAATGGTAACAAGCTAAATGGAGAAATGCTGGTCTCTTTTGTCTTTTGCAAATTATTGCTTTTTAGGAGCAATTAAAAACCAAGAACACAGCTGCTTAAGACTAAAATAATCAACAAGGGTTCAAAATCTTAACGACCGAGACAACTAAAGTGAAGCAGAAGTGTTACTTGAGCAATAAGTGCTTCTTATTAAGCAATTGGGTTGGAGCAAAAACCTGAAGCCCTCCAGGACCATAGAACCCCTGGCTTACGTGATAGGGTGTATATCGGAGTATTATATCCATATGTCTGAATCGCAATCTGATTATGTTGGTGGTCCCCTACCAGGTAACACTTGTGGTTGGTCAGCCAGTCAGCAAATATCCACCACACCCTCTCAGTTTCAAGAAGCAGATCATGGGCATGTTATCGAGTACCTGTCAACCACAAGCATTACTAAACTCTCCTTTTATAAAGCAACTAAAATACAATGAGAAAATTCTTTCAGGGGAAAAAGGATGATGTGAACCCAGGAATCTAGATTGATGATGTAGTAGTACTAACCACTGTGTTATACTGAAAAAAAATAACAATCAAACAAGGCCACACACACACAGAAATAAGATAGAAGTGATCATAAACAATCCGATTTTAAACCCAGTTTTTCTACTGCAAAGTTGTAGGGAAACAGAACCCATCCCAACAACGTCTTGTACAAGACAGGAACCAATATTATAGAGAAAGTCCAAGGGAGGGCACTGTCATGTCATACACTCTCTCCCATTAGCCGAGATGAGCATTGCCAATTAACCAAGCATGCCCATTTGTTATCAATTTTGGAGAACACCACAATGAGAGAATGTGCCAATACTGTGCATATGATGTCTACGGAGCAGTGAAGCAGCAGCATTAACCAAAACTTCCCTGAAGGAATGAATAAAGTATCTTATCTATCAATCAATCAATCAATCAAAAACCACACAAATACCTACAATAAAATCAATATTTTGTGATAAGCAATAATTCAAACATAAAACATTTTAAATGGCAGTTTCTAAAATTACTCTTATTGTGAAGGGCATTTTTAACCCGTGTAATTTATAACTTCTTTTGAGTTGCTCGTTTCTTATTTATTCGCTCCTAAATCACGCCTAGGACGCCAGTCTGTGTTTACAGTATGTCCAAAAAAAAAAAAAAAAGAATTCCTGTTAAAATGATGGTTTAGCTTCATTTCGTTCTATGGCTTAAAGGCAAGAAGGGAGTGACGCGGTGGTATTGCTACAGATATTAGCATGAAAGGGTACATAACTCAACGTCTTACACAGAAAAATCATTTACAAATACAAATATGTACTGTTGGGATGATTAAATAAGTACGCCAATCATGTAGATGGCAGTAGAGTACTAAAGCAGGAACAAACTACATACAATATGCGACCTTGCTCTATGCAAGTCCGTTTGGAAATGGATGGACAGATAGAAAAAGTGCGTTAGCAGTGGCAGTTGCGGCCAGTACTGACGGAGTACTATATTGCTCAAGAATGTACTATTGTTGTATAAATGTAATTAGGTTTACTTAAGTAAACAAATATCACACATAGCATAATGCATTTTTTTAAAAAATAACAAAAAAGAAAACAAACTGAGACCTCGGTATCTTTGCATGCGGAAATGCAGGTTCCAACGACGCGGATGTAAAAAGCGATCCCGGACATAATATCTGATAACAAGCCCGCTCCGGCCTCGTCCCTCCCATCCCCTCAACCATACCACCGGTGTGCCAAGCCCACCTTCTACAACCGTCAGTGATCCCGGAAGTTCCGGCGAGCAATGAAACGGAAGTTGGTACGTGGCTGCTGCTCCGGCAGAGACACTAAACATCATGGCGATGGAGTTGCACAGCTCTGAACCAAACAGTAGTAACTCCAGTCGACTAGAGGTCTCTATAGACGGACTAACGCTTAGTCCTGATCCAGAGGGCGAGGAAGAACACAACCAGCGACCGAGAGAGTCACATGTTGATCTCGGAAAAGAAGTCCAGAACCAGCTAGAAGGAGATGGGGAGGGCGAGACATCTAAAACCATGGAAAGGAAATGGGGCTTTCCTTTGCCAGAGCTGTATAGCCTGGCTCTTAAATTCTTCAAAGGTAAATGATTTCTTTTTTCTGGACGGCGTTGTCATGTCTGGCAAGTGCACAGGTGACGGTCGTGTCACCTACGCGGTCTGTCGTCACAGTATCTTGCCTCTGGACGCTTGATAGACACGGCATTCTTTTTAATCATATATGTCACTCTAAGCGTGCATTCATGTGCTTGCTTAAATGTGCTTTAACGTTTGTTTTAGTCATGCTCAGAAGAAACGTGACTAGAGAATACTAAAGTTCTCTTCTAGAAGCAAGGTTTACACGTTTATTCTGGAGCTTCATTTTTTCCAAGTACAGTATACTAATTCACAGTTTCGCTCTTGCTCTTTCAGTTGTTTCAAGTAGTACACCCACTAGCATTTCGAATTGTTACATTCCTCTGCGTTAACTCCCGTATTAAAAATGGCAGATAGTAAGCTAAAACTTTTTTCCCCCCATGCTGACGGGGGAAAGGCGTCACAAAATAACAACACATAAGTAACAGACACACAGGAGAGTCGTGGCCTGTACTATAAAAAAAGATTCCTAATGTGTTCAAATCTTAATCTTTGAGCTTACATGCATAAACCGTATTTGTTTGTCCGATTATGCGACTGTCATGCCTGATAATTTGCCTGTATATTGTTGTCTTCAAGGTCTTCACCAGGAAACCCATATTCAGTAATGATTTGGTAGTTAACGTTGACACATGACAGGTTTAAACTACAGTACTGGTCAATGCAGAAATTCGTTTTGGACAAGTATTTCTCAGCGACACTTATTTATTTTAAATAATAGGCGACAAGTAGAAGAGCAAGTTATGATTTCAAAAAAAGTTTTGATTTCATATACTCGAGGAAAACTTGCTTACATATAGGATTCTTTTCTTGTTGCAGAAGAATCTCCTGTTTTGTATACATATACCCTTGAATTTGGAAACCTTTGTGAAATCACTACATACAGTAATTAAGCTAAGACTGTCTCGGAAAATACAAGCTGCTTTCCAGTTTTACGATGTTTATAAGTTTCACTATTGAGATGATAATTTTCGAGTATAACTACCAGACTAGCAGGAAGTTCAGGGCATTGCAAATACGTTTTCACACAAGTAGATTGAACAACATGTGCAACCGTCATTTTTATACATTTCTATAGAGAGAGATTTTTATCAGTTTGTTGTCAGATGAAGTACCTCCTTTTTACCAAAATCTGTACATAATCCCTTTTTTCCTGTAAAGTATTTATTAAGCTAAAACTCCTTCAATGTTTCAAGATATAAATGATAATTCTAAAAATAGTATAACATGTAAACACCTCTTAACTTGAATATTACCACACAGTAATTACTACAGTTTAGGCATTAAAAGCATTTTTCCTTTTATTTTTAATTACACTTAGAGTACTTCTCTCCCTAACCACTTTTGTTGTTTTCTCAATTTAAGCATTGGCAACTATTTTTGCATGACTTTGTGGGCATTTCATTTTATTGCATTATCTGTCCCCCTTACTCACACATAATCAGTTTTTATGAAAATTTCACTGTCTTTATTTTCATACGTTTAACCGAGTAACTCCTTTTATTTGGAGTTAGGAGACTATAGCTTCATGATATACATTACATATACAACCCAATTGTGGCAGAAGACTGATCTCAATTTAAACTTAAAACATTATACTTTTTTGGGTACATACACTTTTACAAGGTAATAAATGATTAAGTAATTTTGCAGTACTATTTCTCACTGTGTTGGACTTTATTTTATAGGTATATTAGGTGTTGGTTTAGTCCTTTGTCAATACTATGACAATTTTGTATTACAAAAAGTATTTTTCTACATCATTGCAGGTTTTTTATTTGGCTGTAATGCTTTGCAGTTTCTCTTCCAAAGTTTTGTTTGAATGTGCCTTTTGGAAAATATGGTACTTGACTGTTTCTGCTTGCCTGCATTTTTCTTTTAGATACACAGTTGTGATGCTGATGGTTGCAGACTTTTTTTACACAGTGTTTCGGATTGCTTCATAATACCTCAGATGGTTATATGTAAATGTTATCATTTTGGGTAATTAAGTGATCACTCATGGATAAGTGTTTATGATTAGATCAAATAAAAAATGAATGGAGTGGGCTCAAATGTAAACTTACTGTGGTTGTCTGTTTAGAAACCATTACTGATGAACTATGTAATTTTAAACAAATTTACATATGTTTGCTTTATGGGTTTATGTTAACAATTGCAATATAGAGTTCTCTGTGTAGTACATATTCCTTGTTCAACATCTCTATTTGAAACAAAGAATGTATGTGTGCTATAACATTCCATAAAGCAAAATACCAAATTGGATTGGAATAGAGTTAGACCTCCTTATTGCTAACTCACTTGTGCATATCTGATAACATATGTATGTAACAGGTGTGTAGGCTGCAGGTATTTTATGTTCTTTGCTTCTGTTTGTCCGTTATAGTGGAGTTTATTAATGACTAGCAAAATACCTGCGCTTCGCAGCGGAGAAGTAATGTGTTAAAGAGGTTATGTAAACATATATATACATATACATATATACACATATCTATACACATATCTACATATACATATATATACATATATATGTGGATGTGTATATGTGTGTGTGTGTATATATATATATATATATATATATATATATATATATATATATATATATATAATACACACATATCAACATATATATACACATACATATACACACATACATACATACACACACATATATACATATACACATACATACATAGTGCGTTGTAACACGGGCTGTGATTGTTACATGGGAGGGAGACGACAAATCACAGCTTCCCGCTTTCTAATCGGGCCTGTGATTGGTGCTTTGACAGATGCCCAGATCCCACAGTATCTCCCCTTAGGAGAGACGTTAGGCAAGTGTAATTGAATAGCGGTGCTGCAAGTTTAGCTTTACACCTGTTTTTAAGGCTTATTGACTGAAAGGGGCTTTCATGAAAAAAGTTAGGGCTTTGCTACAGGATACACCCTCCACAAGTTAAGGAAGTAAAAATAAAGGTATATATTTCTGTTTTATTTAAACCTTTTAAGTTTGTATGCGGGCGGTATGGTGGCACAGTGAAAGGTGCCAGTTAGGAGACCCGGGTTCGCTTCCCTGCGTGGAGTTTGAATGTTCTCCCCGTGTCTGTCTGGGTTTCCTCCGGGTAGTCCGGTTTCCTCCCACAGTCCAAAGACATGCAGGTTAGGTGCATTGGCGATTCTAAATTGTCCGTGGTGTGTGTGCGCCCTGCGGTGGGCTGGCACCTTGCCCGGGGTTTGTTTCCTGCCTTGTGCCCTGTGTTGGCAGGGATTGCTTCCTGTATTTAGGATATAGCGGGTTGGATAATGGATGGATAGACATTTGTATGCATAGCCCCATTTGCCCGTTTTCGTTTTTTTTCTTTCTTCAGTAATATTTCAGCAAACCCGGAGCTTGTCAGTTCAAATCCTGGTACTGACACCACTGTGTGACCCTGAGGAAGTCACTTCACCTGCCTGTGCTGCAAAAAACAAAAGTAATGTAACAAATTGTACCTCAGATGTGCAAGTTGCTGGAATAAATGCATAAGTCAAATAGATAAATATGTATTATACACATAGGAACTATTCATTTATTTTCAGTTAAGTCATCTGCAGCAAACCTTTATAAATGAGGGTTCTCCTTTTTAGATAGTGCAAACTGTTTCTTCTTCATTGAGGTTTTCTCTTGGAGAGCTTTTTTCATTTCATTGAAAATTAAAGCAGCAGTTGCCAAAATATGTAGCTTTCTTATTAATTTTTCAACATTGTGTAAAATAAATTTATAAAGTAACATAAAAGGTTTAAATACTGGTTATCCTTTTACACTAAAATATTACTAAAGAGATACAAAAAAAGTAAAATGCATATGTTGTTTTTCTTTAAGGAGATTAAATATTACTGAAGAAAGAAAAAAAAAACTAAAACAGCCAAATGGGGCTATGCATACGAACTTAAAAGGTTTAAATAAAACAGAAATATATACCTTTATTTTTTACTTCCTTAACTTGTGGAGGGTGTATCCTGTAGCAAAGCCCTAAGTTTTTTCGTGAAAGCCAGTTTCAGTCAATAAGTCTTAAAAACAGGTGTAAAGATATTGACAATAAGCTACGCAAACCCACCAAGACATGGAATCGTTTAAATCAAGGCGCGAGTCGAAAAACACCATCCCATACTATTAGTTAACAATTAACACATCTATATGTATTGTAAGCATACAATACAACTGAAGGCGAGCTTTTAAGCCTGAGAAATCACCCCGTAAATGCACACGTTTATTTGCACATGTGTTAATATGTATGCTTGCACAGTATTAAAAGACACTCAACAATTAACGTCATTTACCTTCGTTCCCGCGTTTGAGTCGTGCTGTAAATCTCTTCCTTGTTTCCAGTTCACATGATTACGTAGGAGGCGTGATGACGCGATATGTGACTCCGCCTCCTCCATTACAGTATATGAACAAAAAAGAGGTTCCAGTTATGACCATTACGCGTAGAATTTCGAAATGAAACCTGCCTAACTTTCATAAGTAAGCTGTAAGGAATGAGCCTGCCAAATTTCAGCCTTCCACCTACACGGGAAGTTGGACAATTAGTGATAAGTGAGTGAGTGAGTCAGTGAGGGCTTTGCCTTTTATTAGTATAGATATATTAAAAGGTTAGTTGTATATACTTTAAAGATCATTTGTGCCAAAATGAAGTGCCCTATTTGCATATGGATTACATTTCAATGTAGTTAATAGTTTGGATTGCATTTAATTGGCATGGCTTCATCATGTCAAAATTAACAATATATCAACCAAATGATGGGTTGTTTTTCACAACAGTTTTCATGTCATTTTTGAAATGCAATACAAAAGCGTATTTATTGCATTTGAATTCTTGTCCCTAGATTGCATGTCATAACTAAAAGCAAAGCAAAGCAGGTGTTATAAATTTCTCTTGGCGGCATCTCCATGTGTTTTTTGTTTTGATTCAAGACCACTCTTTAATCGTACCAACACTAAATATAATCAAAAGATCAGTCCGTGACGAGAGGTGTGGGGCAAGGGGCATCAACAGTTCTGGAAAATGGCATTCCACTTTACTTCTGTGTTATGGCAGCAAGCATAATTTCCGATAATGTGGAGTGATTAACCAAAATGGCAAAAAGGTATGTTTATAGCCTCGCTGAAAAAGTTTACTTTTAGTTTATCTAAAGTTGTTTTCTTTTTATACATGTTAGCATCCACCAAGCTTGATTTCTTTGTAACTTTTTATTCATACTATCTGTGAAAACAAGGTATGGTCTTTCTCTTCTGTTGATATGCAAGAGAATGAAATCGTAATTTAGAAAATGCAATATGCTTTTTTTTATGCGAAAAATCCAATTGGGTACTGAGACGCGGAGACCAGCTTCCCCAAAGAGGTGGGATTAGTGTTTGTTGTTGTGCAAGTGTTCACTCTGAGGATGTCAGATTTGCGATTAACAAACTTGGCCCAGTAAAGTGTTTTCCTAAATACAGTGATCCCTCGCTATATCGCGCTTCGCCTTTCGCGGCTTCACTCCATCGCGGATTTTATATGTAAGCATATTTAAATATATATCGCGGATTTTTTGCTGGTTCGCGGATTTCTGCGGACAATGGGTCTTTTAATTTCTGGTACATGCTTCCTCAGTTGGTTTGCCCAGTTCATTTCATACAAGGGACGCTATTGGCAGATGGCTGAGAAGCTAGATTGCTTACTTTTCTCTATCTCTCTCTTGCGCAGACTTTCTCTGATCCTGACGTATGGGGATTGAGCAGGGGGGCTGTTCGCACACCTAGACGATACGGACGCTCGTCTAAAAATGCTGAAAGATTATCTTCACGTTGGTATCTTTTGTGCAGCTGCTTCCTGAAACGACATGCTGCACAGTGCTTCGCATACTTAAAAGCTCGAAGGGCACGTATTGATTTTTGACTGAAAAACAAACTCTCTCTCTCTCTCTCTCTCTCTCTCTCTCTCTCTCTCTCTCTCTCTCTCTCTCTCTCTCTCTCCCCCTCTCCCTGCTCCTGACGGAGGGGGTTTGAGCTGCCGCCTTCAACAGCTTTGTGCCGCGGTGCTTCGCATACTTAAAAGCAAACAGCCCTATTGATTTGTTTGCTAGAGATTGTTTTCTCTATCTATGTGACATTCTGTGCTCCAGACACGCACTCCTTTGAAGAGGAAGATATGTTTGCATTCTTTTAATTGTGACACAGAACTGTCATCTCTGTCTTGTCATGGAGCACAGTTTAAACTTTTGAAAAAGAGATAAATGTTTGTTTGCAGTGTTTGAATAACGTTCCTGTCTCTCTACAACCTCCTGTGTTTCTGCACAAATCTGTGACCCAAGCATGACAATATAAAAATAACCATATAAGCATATGGTTTCTACTTCGCGGATTTTCTTATTTCGCGGGTGGCTCTGGAACGCAACCCCCGCAATGGAGGAGGGATTACTGTATACGAATTTTCATGATATTACAATAGGAAGACTTTTAAAAGTAGATTTATTTTCGCGCACATAAAATCCATTGTTGGGGAGACGCCATACATACAATAATCAGCTGCACGCCAGCACAGATTAAAATACTTGCTGGAGAGACGTATTAGTGTGAGAGAAAATTAAAGGCACACAATACAGTGACGCATATTACAGCCACATACAAGCCAGTATTACTGTAACAGAAAATGGACGGTCCTGTGCCATTTAATATAGACTGTTCCTACTAATGTTTATGCACTACTATTCTAGTGCCCGTTATTGTAACAGGCTTAATGTCTAGTATATTTATATTCTATTAATAAAGTGACTCTGAGAATGAGGAAGTGCACTCTTTCCATCTAAATCACAATTCTTGTTAAACTGGGTACTAGGCTTAGAATTATGAGGCTTTTTTAAAATTAATTTAGACAAGAGCATTACAAGATGTTTAGGAGTTAATTAATCTAAATACATATAATTGGTTTATTTGTATAATTTAGGTCCTGTTTAACCTTATAATAGAAAAACGTAAAGCATAATAATGGAAAGCAAAAAATAACCATAATACAAAGTTTAGTGCTATTGAGCTTTTATTAGCTGTTAATAGAGTTTTTGTAAAGACTACATCATAAAGGACTGCCAAAAATAAATTAGTTTTTGAGTAGTTCCTTGCAGAGTAAATTTGATACATACACACTAGCTAGCTGAGTTATGTTTGAAGTCAGTGGGCCTCTGTTATACTGCCATTGGTTAATCAGATGTATCAGAAATACTGTACAACTAAGTACTTTTCTGTATACATATTTTTTTTCTCTTGAGCTGTGAACTGTTTAAAATGCTACATATGGTGGTGTTGGTGTGAAAGAGAGTACAGCACAACTCTCTATTTGATAATGTTTAAAAGGAGATTAAAAGCTGATTTATTCAAAGCTAAAAACTGCTAAAAATGTTGACTCTCCATTAATATCAAAGCCTAACATTGCTACTGCCTCAGTATACAGGGGTTCGAGTAGATGTATATTAACAAAAAAAACAAAACGAGTTACTAATTACTTTTACTCACTCAAAAGCACCATCCTATTCAGCATTTCCATCAGCTGCAGAAAAAAAAATCATACTTCATTCTGTTCAATCATGTCTTTTAACAGTTAATTTGCAATTTTTTTTACCCTCTTTGTTGTGATGTGATACATCTCTGGTCGGCTGAAGTGATCAACAATGCGGCGCGGTATTTTTTCCCACTCCTTACTACACTTGTTTAACCAAGAGGACGCGCCCTTACCCCATGCTTCTAATCACGTTCAATTCAGGTTCTGTTTGTGGGTCGTCAATGAACTTAAAGCGAGAAAACTGGGCTCCAAAGTTGCAAAGGTTGAGAAACTGTGCTCTAAGATAAATGCTGTAATCCACTGAGAAAATAAAAATCATTAATCTCAAAGTGGTTGAAGAAAAATAATGCAGAAGTTGCTACCTTTGATTATATGGCCCATGGTCTTATTTAAACTACTGATAAAATCTTTTGGATGTCACACTAGCTGATGGGGACTACATTTGTTACTGGACATTTTGTATAAGGTTGCAGATAAGATGAAGGTGGGGTAGGAATAGATTTCTTACTGGATCAGTTGCTATATTCATCTGTTTTTGAGCTACACTGACCTTTGCTCCTTTAACATTTCTTTAGCAGGTGAACGTCATTTGAATAAACATGCACACCCCATTTCTCTGTTAGATCGCTGTCAGTGCTGTGGTGAAATGGGAGACCCTAATTATAGTGTGTGTGTTTTCTTAATTTTAAGTAATACATCACTCCCTGTTCAGATTGTACTTGGCACCAAGCGCTTACAGCACATTGTTGTTACATTTGATTATACCTGAAGAGAGCTATTAAAGGGTGAGAGATTACAATAAATCCAAAAGTTTTTAGTGCATGTTTGAAAGTTGTAATAATAGTTTCATGTGGTGCAACACTCAAGTCATGATAATTGTCATGTTACAGAATAGAAATCACAAATCAGTAGTAATTCTCCAAGTTATTTTTAGGACCATTATTGATTCTTGTTAATAGAATTGGCTAATTGATTTATTTTGTTTCCTTCTTTCTTTCCTTTCTTCTTGAAAGAAAGTATATATTTTTCAGCATTATTATATTTAAAAAAATAAAAATATTTGTCAACTCCCAACCGTGGATTTGCTGAAAAATAAAATTATTAAGATCTTGTTTGTTGCCTCTTACCTTCTGTTCATGTTGCTTCCATCTTATAAACAGTGCTGCCAGATTTAATTATAGCACTTACCTGCAAGCTGTGAGATGTAAGAAATTAAATCCTTGACATTAAGAGTCTTCTAGAGTAATTTTGATTTTTGTGTGTGTGCTTATTTTAAATTGGTTGTTTCTGAGCTGTTGGGGAATGATAATTACACTCGTTATCACGTTGTGTATATATACTACTGGTCAAAAGTTTCAAAATACCTAAATTTTTCCAATTTTTATGGAAATGCATGCAGTTTAATATCTTTAATGTTTCATGAAATTAAGGAATAGAACAAATAAATGATGGCTAATTAAAAAAATAAAGTCAAAGAATAATAAATGTCTACAAAATTTTATTCAGATTTTTGGTTTATCAAAGTAGCCACTTTTTACTGATATAAAAAACAAACTGTGGTAACCCTTTCAAATTCAGAATGGAAGTCACCAACTCTGCCTCCAGCACAAGAACCCTAGACCATCCCACTTCACAGTAGAAACTGAGACTTGCTTTTTTTTTTTTTTTACCACAGTTAAGCTGTGCTTGAAGCTATTGTTCTTGAGGTTCTATCATGTAACCTGGTGACTCTTGAAAACTTGTCTTCCAATTGGGTTGTGACTTTGGGTCTGCCAAATCTCTTCCTGTCAGAGTTTCGGCTTTTGGATTGTTTTAGGACACTGAATTTTTTTTTTTTGGCAAATTCTCTAAATGAAAGTACTACACTCCAGCCACTCCTGAAATGGTAGGCCTATTTCAAAGTAAAAGTACTAGAATTAAAAGTTTACCATGTTAATAGATCTTGATAGACTTGGTGGAAATGAAATGATATCACAAGTGATGACACATGATTATAATTCAGAAGAAATTAATTTGCATGGGATTGAAATGATGAGTGGTCATCCCTCGACAGTTTCAGTTCAGTCACATCTTGCTTTCACAGCTTTTTATTTAATTTAGCAAGCTTTTAAAATAGAAATTAATGATAACTGTGAAAACTGAAACAAAATAAATTAGATATATAGGGATGAGAGGAGTGATAAATTGACATGTAACATATATATATATATATAATATATATATATATATATTTTTTTTTTTTTTTTTTTGGGCTGGAGGTCCACATCACTATCATTTGTTTCCCTATTTATAGCTATTTGGTGATGTTATAATTTCTACAAAGCAGAAATATAAAGTCTGAGGATGATGCCTCACAGTTTCAAGAGATTGGCTTCAATATATCATTGTCTGTGTTTGGACTTTGTTTCCTTGTATACTTGCGGATCTGTCTGTGGTTTTGTGTGTAAATCTAAAATATGTTAATGTGCATAACGCTATTTGGCAATTCAGAATTAACCTGTTGTTTGTGTGCCTTGCAGCTGACAGGCACCCTTCCAGTTGGGCTCTTGCCTTACAGTGCTCTCTTTTGGCTTTATGTTGTAATAATTCAAGAATGAGCATTGCTGAAAAAGTTGCAAGATGCTGAATTACATAAAAAGGTAAATTTCAAAAGTGTAAAACATTTGTAATCCTAAATTGGAAAGAACGGATTAAACCACTATCTCTATTGCATTAAAAACAAAATAAAAAGTAGTACACGAGACTGATTAAAAACTACTTCTTCTTTTGGTTTCTCCTGTTAGGGGTTGCCACAGCAGATCATTTTTTTCCATATCTTCCTGTCCTCAGTATCTTGCTCTGTTTACACCACCACATTCATGTCCTCCCTCACCACATCCATAAACCTTCTCTTCGGCCTTCCTCTTTTCCTTTTACTTGGCAGCTCCATCCCTAACATCCTTCTCCCAATATACCTAGCATCTCTCCTCAGCACATATCCAAACCAACGCAATCTCACCTCTGTGATTTTTGTCTCTCAGCTGTCCAACCTGCACTGACCCTCAAATGTACTCATTTCTAATCCTGTCCATCCTCGTCATACCTAATGCATATCTTAACATCTTTAACTCTGCCACCTCCAGCTCGGTCTCCTGTTTTTTGGACTCAATACCATCTTGCAAACCACTTCTTTCACTCTTGTTGATACCCATCTGTCACAAATCATTCCTGACACTCTTCTCCACCCACTCTACCCTGCCTTCACTCTGTTCTTCACCTCTTTTCCACACCCCCATTACTCTGTACGTTGATCCCAAGTATTTAAACTTCTCCACTTTTGCCAACTCTGCTCCTCTGACCTACTTCTCATTCACACACATGTATTCTGTTTACAGACCTTCATTCCTCTCCTCTCTAGAGCATTTCTCCCCCATTCCATGGTCTCTTCGACCTGCTTCCCTGCTCTCACTGCAAATCAGTGTCATCCAAAAATATCATAGTACACTGTGATTACTGTGTAATCTTGTCTGTCATCCTGTCCATCACCATTGCAAATAAGAAGGTCTCTGAGCTGATCTCTGATGTAATCTCACTCTACCTTGAATGCATCCGTCACTCCTAATGCAGACCCTCACCATTGTCACACTTCCCTCGTGTATATATATCCTGTACCACTCTTACATACTTCTCTGCCACACTTGACTTCCTCATACAGTACCACAACTCCTCTCTTAGCACCCTTTGTTATGCTTTTTCTAAGTCCACAAAGACACAATGCAGCTCCTCCTGCTCTTCTTTGTAATTCTCCATAAATACCCACAGAGCAAACATCGCATCTGTAGTGTTCTTTCCCAGTATGAAACCATATTGCTGCTCATTAATCATTACTTCCCTTCTTAACCTAGCTTACACTACTCTTTCCCATAACTTAATGTTGTGGCTAAGTAATTTTAATAATAATTCATTTTATTTATAAGGCACTTTACATTTGTAGTAAATCTCAAAGTGCTACATAAAAGAAATGGAATGGGGAAGTACAGGAGAGTATACAGAGGAAGAGGTAGGCGAAGAAGTGGGCTATTCAGAGATGCAGAAAGTAGACAGGAGTAGAAGGACATAAGGCGTAAGGTGAAGAGTGAGGTGGCGAAGGCTAAAGAAAAGGTATATGAGGAGTTGTGCGAGAGGCTGGACAACAACTAGGACCTGTATCCTCTCCTGTACTTCCCCATTCCACCACCAGGTTTCCCTATCCTCCTTCTGCTGTCCAGGTGTCACACCAAGTGCCATTCTAGCTGTCACCCTTACTACTTCTGCTGTAGTTGCCCAGCTATCTGGTAACTCGTTCCTGTCTTACCTCCTCCCTAAACTTAACCTTACAGTCTTCCTTTTACAACTTCCAACATTTGATCCTTGGCACTGTCCTTGCTCTTCTCCTCTTCTTGATATCCAATGTCATCCAACAGACCATCATCTTATTCTGTCTGTCTATGCTTTCTCCTTCCACCACTTTGCAGTCTCAAATATCCAAAGTATCTCCCTATTCTTAAAATATATATTCACCACAGCCATGTCCATCCTTTTCGCAAAATCTACTACCATCTGACCTTCTGCATTCATTTCCTTTACACCTTTTTTTTATGCATCCCCTGTGTCTGGGTTATAAGTCTGATAAAAACATTAAGTATAAAGAAACAGTTTTCAGCCTCTTTTTAAACAATAGTTTGGTTTTGCTACTTCTTAATTGTCTGCAACCCCATTATGTGACTTGATGAAAATCACGTATCAATTCAAATTCTTAAACTAAATTTTTGATATTAATGCAAAGTTTCATTGGATTACATACATTTCCAGTACTTAAATGTACAGAATTTTATGGAAGTTTAGTGATACCCAGCGTAAAATGCTGGCCTCAGTGCTATTCACATTTTTTACCTCTTTTAATGTTTCTACTTTTAAAACTTGTCAAAGTTTTATATAAAATAGACTTTATATATTCTAGGTTCTGACAGCACATAGAAGCATTGCTGCAATTTGTATGTATTGTTGTTTGTGGGTCTGCCTCCCTTTTCATTTTTGGCCAGTTGTTTTCCATTATATGAACAGTTAGTATGTTTGCATGGAGTGGATTTGCACTTCAGCTTCAGTGGTATTATTATGTCTGACTGTAGCAAGTTAGGTTTGTGAACATAAATTAAAGTTTAAAGTTAAATTTAAATATTCGTAATCTGCTCCAATCACTGATTCAGTTTGTTTCACGTGAAACTGCATGCAGAATAATTGTAAACAGAATAAATGCAAAACATTTGTAAACTAAATTTAAATTGAACATTGCTACTTTTTCATCTGATCTTCATATTCCAAACATTTTACATCAACTTTGCAAGCACAGACTTTGTATTTCATCTATGTCATTGCTTTCAGTAACTTTTTTTTTCTTAAAGTGTGCATTCAATAAATACATGTCAGTCCAATATGTAGTGTCAGTTGAGCAAAATATGTTGGTTTTACATTGCCAGATGATTGTGGAGGTAGACCGAAATGTATGCGTGTGAATATGGTAGACAACTGGTACTTTGATACTAGTACTGCAGAGAAGTGTTCAAAGGATGACTGCTCAGAGTATAATTGTTGTTTTAGTACTGGATTGCATTGACTCTTTTGTGAATTTAATTCAACTGAATTTCCTGAGCTCCTTTAAAATTGTCATGAACATCTACAAGTTTAGTACAGAACATTTGGCCGTCTTAAATCTTGTGTCCTTTCTTTCGCTGGTTTGAATACCAGTCCAAAGATTTCAGTTATGGTTGGTGGAATTCTTTCCATTCTGTTTGAAAAAATAAAAGAAAATGTATTTATTATTCAATACTGGTATGCCTGGTAATCCCAGTTAGAGGTTTTGTGTTCCCAGCTATGATTACCATTTTGGTGGTCAAGTTCAATGTCTTTAAGGATGAAGGTTATTTCTTACTTATAATATATTGGCACTTGCACAGTAGAGTTTCGTGATATACTAGTGCTGAAAACGTACAGAAAAGTGCAACTTTTTAAATGGTATGGTATTAGCATTTAAATTCTGTACCAGAAATAAATGGTAGTTTACAAACATCTTGCAGTCAGTTGTTTCTTAGCACAGTCAGAACTCCAAGGGAAAGCACACTTTGATGAAATATACATATTGTGTCCATCTTGAATCGTGAAGGGATGCTGACACGAAAGGAAATAACTCTTTCCCTAAATTGGGATCATAGTGTTTTTCTTTTTCTGACTTCTGCAGTGACCCATTTATTTGTCATTTTGGGTGTAAGCTGGACACAAAAGCATGGTCTGCTGTTAGGTAAGAGAGAGTAGAACCCCATTTCCTTTTTAACCTTAAGCAAGGCTAGATGATGGCAGTTATTGCACCAGGAGCAATTGAGGAGCACATACATTTTTGTCATTCAAAGGCAGATACTTAATTCCAAGCCAAGCATAAATAAAGAACTACAGGAAACAGGCCATAAGATGTTGCCATCTTGAAACTGCACCATATTGAAAACAAAGCAGTTAAACAGATTTAATTTTATTTAAAGGTTATTGACATGGTTGGAGGGTGATATTGGTTGGCATAAAAAGAATGGGTCTCATTCAGAAGGATGCCCATGTCTATAGAGCGTAGAGCAGTGTCTCCCAAACTTGGACCTGGTGAACCCCTGTGGCTGCAGGTTTTTGTTCCAACCAGCTTCTGTTTTTAATTGAACTCCTGGGCTAATTAAGTGAACTGATATTTTCCAAGTTCTGTGTTTAGGGAACAATATAGAAATTAGAAAACTAAGTTTGCTTTAAAAAAAAAAAAAATTTAAATGTACCAAGCAGTTATATAGGAATAATGTATTTTTTTTCTTTTTAACAGTATTTTCATCTTGATTTTCATTCTACTTTTCTAGGTCTTCTAATTGTTTAATTAATCCATTATTTACTCATTAGTGGGTCGGTTGCTAAAGTACTTGCAGCCTTTGATTATTTAGTGATGTTTGCCTGCGTGTCTGCTCTCCTCGTTTTAAATTGACATTATTAAGATAAAACAAAGGGGGAAAAACTGCACAGAGAAAGGGCAAAGTATAATGAAACTAGCAAAATACCCGCGCTTCGCAGCGGAGAAGTAGTGTGTTAAAGAGGTTATGAAAAAGAAAAGCAAACATTTTAAAAATAACGTAACATGATTGTCAATGTAATTGTGTTGTCATTGTTATGAGTGTTGCTATACACACACACACACACAAACATATATATACATATATACATATCTACATATATATATATATATATATATATATATATATATATATATATATATATATATATATATATATATATATATATATATATATATATATATATATACACATCCATCCATCCATCCATCCATCCATTTTCCAACCTGCTGAATCCGAACACAGGGTCACGGGGGTCTGCTGGAGCCAATCCCAGCCAACACAGGGCACAAGGCAGGGAACCAATCCTGGGCAGGGTGCCAACCCACCGCAGGACACACACAAACACACCCACACACCAAGCACACACTAGGGCCAATTTGGAATCACCAGTCCACCTAACCTGCATGTCTTTGGACTATAGGAGGAAACCGGAGCGCCCGGAGGAAACCCACACAGACACGGGGAGAACATGCAAACTCCACGCAGGGAGGACCCGGGAAGCAAACCCGGGTCTCCTAACTGCGAGGCAGCAGCGCTACCACTGCGCCACCGTGCCGCCCCATATACACATCCACATCTATCCTATCTATCCTATCTATCTATCTATATATCTATCTATATATCTATATATATATCTATATATCTATATATCTATATATATATATATATCTATATATCTATATATCTATATATCTATATCTATATATCTATATCTATATATCTATATATATATATATATATATATATATATATATATATATATATATATATATACACACACACACATACATATATACATACAGTGGGTACGGAAAGTATTCAGACCCCCTTCAATTTTTCACTCTTTGTCATATTGCAGCCATTTGCTAAAATCATTTAAATTAATTTTTTCCCTCATTAATGTACACACAGCACCCCATATTGACAGACAAAAAAAAGAATTTTTGAAATTGTTGCAGATTTATTAAAAAAGAAAAACTGAAATATCACATGGTCCTAAGTATTCAGACCCTTTGCTGTGACACTCATATATTTAACTCGGGTGCTTTCCATTTCTTCTGATCATCCTTGAGATCACCTTCATTTGAGTCCAGCTGTGTTTGATTATACTGATTGGACTTGATTAGGAAAGCCACACACCTGTCTATATAAGACCTTACAGCTCACAATGCATGTCGGAGCAAATGAGAATCACGAGGTCAAAGGAACTGCCTGAAGAGCTCAGAGACAGAATTGTGGCAAGGCACAGATCTGGCCAAGGTTACAAAAAAATTTCTGCTGCACTTAAGGTTCCCAAGAGCACAGTGGCCTCCATAATCCTTAAATGGAAGACGTTTGGGATGACCAGAATCCTTCCTAGAGCTGGCCGCCCGGCCAAGCTGAGCTACCGGGGGAGAAGAGCCTTGGTGAGAGAGGTAAAGAAGAACCCAAAGATCACTTTGACGGAGCTCCAGAGATGCAGTCAGGAGATGGGAGAAAGTTGTAGAAAGTCAACCATCACTGCAGCCCTCCACCAGTCAGGGCTTTATGGCAGAGTGGCCTGTCGGAAGCCTCTCCTCAGTGCAAGACACATGACAGCCCGCATGGAGTTTGCTAAAAGACACCTGAAGGACTCTCTGGTCTGATGAGACCAAGATAGAACTTTTTGGCCTTAATTCTAAGCGGTATGTGTGGAGACAACCAGGCACTGCTCATCACTTGTCCAATACAGTCCCCACAGTGAAGCATGGCGGTGGCAGCATCATGCTATGGGGGTGTTTTTCAGCTGCAGGGACAGGACGACTGGTTGCAATCGAGGGAAAGATGAATGCGGCCAAGTACAGGGATATCCTGGACAAAAACCTTCTCCAGAGTGCTAAGGACCTCAGACTGGGCCGAAGGTTTACATTCCAACAAGACAATGACCCTAAGCACACAGCTAAAATAACGAAGGAGTGGCTTCACAACAACTCTGTGACTGTTCTTGAATGGCCCAGCCAGAGCCCTGACTTAAACCCAATTGAACATCTCTGGAGAGACCTAAAAATGGCTGTCCACCAACGTTTACCATCCAACCTGACAGAACTGGAGAGGATCTGCAAGGAGGAATGGCAGAGGATCCCCAAATCCAGGTGTGAAAAACTTGTTGCATCTTTCCCAAGAAGACTCATGGCTGTATTAGCTCAAAAGGGTGCTTTCTACTAAATACTGAGCAAAGGGTCTGAATACTTAGGACCATGTGATATTTCAGTTTTTCTTTTTTAATAAATCTGCAACAATTTCAAAAATTCTTTTTTTTGTCTGTCAATATGGGGTGCTGTGTTTACATTAATGAGGGAAAAAATTAATTTAAGTGATTTTAGCAAATGGCTGCAATATGACAAAGAGTGAAAAATTGAAGGGGGTCTGAATACTTTCCGTACCCACTGTATATATAAAAACTGTCTCCCCTGAGCCACCGCCAGTAAAAATAGTTGCCTGAATGAGGTTCTTTTGCAGACACGTGGCCTGAAGTCTCGTGCCGTCACAAAGTTTCAGTGGCTGTACGCAAATCCACAATCGGTTTCATACTGTTTTCGTACCTTGTAATGTAATGTGTTTTTTGAACAGGTTTGATTCATCGAAGTGATCACTACTGCTGCGTTCAGTCACTTCACGTGAGCCGTTTGTACCTCATGTCTTCTCATTAAACTTGTATCTCGCGAATATGGCATTGCAAACGGCAGTGGGTCAGTTCACGTGCTTACATGGGAGGCGTGATGACGCGATATATTTTGATATATATCAAAATACCTGCGCTTCGCAGTGGCGAAGTACTGCTTTAAAATTTTTATTAAGAAGAAAAGTAAACCTTTTTAAACTGATGGAAAATGAATCAATAATTATTTCTTAAGGATCTCTTTGTATACCATGTTGTCAGTTCTCCCCTCTGGTTGTAATATGACCAAGCTGTGTGCTGAGCTTACTCTTGAGCATGAAATCTAACGTGGTTTGTGCCCTTCAGAATGAAAACAGTTTGCATTCACCTTTTTAATAAAAGGCGAGCTTTTAAGCCTGAGAAATCACCCCGTAAATGCACACGTTTAATTGCACATGTGTTAATATGTATGCTTACACAGTATTAAAAGACACTCAAAAATTAACGTCATTTACCTTCGTTCCCGCGTTTGACTCGTGCTGTAAATCTCTTCCTTGTTTTTAGTTCACGTGATTACGTAGGAGGCGTGATGACGCGATACGTGACTCCGCCTCCTCCATTAGAGTATATGGACAAAAAACAGGTTCCAGTTATGACCATTACATGTAGAATTTCGAAATGAAACCTGCCTTACTTTTGTAAGTAAGCTGTAAGGAATGAGCCTGCCAAATTGCAGCCTTCTACCTACACGGGAAGTTGGAGAATTAGTGATGAGTCAGTCAGTGAGGGCTTTGCCTTTTATTAGTATAGATAGATCAACAAAAGAGAATTAAGTATTTAAATCTATAGCAAAAGCAGAAATATTTCTAAATGTCTTATAAATGTAAAAATCATGCTGCTATGCTTTTCTGAATGTCGAATAAAAGAAAATAAAAATACCAGCTAATTAAATGAGATCAGTGCTATCAGGTGTTGTCACTGATTAGGAATCCAGTTGGAACAAAAACCTGCAGCCACAGGGGTTCACCAGGACCGAGTTTGGGAAACACTGGCTTAGAGGAAAAATATTATTAGGGGCATTTGGTAAGATAGCATTACATTCTTCAAAGAGCCATTCAAATATGTGACATGTCCGCTTGTACTTTATTATACTAATGAACATTAGTTTACCTTTAAAAAATAAATAAATAAAAAAATAATAATAATAATGACACACACATTCGATGTCTGCAGATTCATATTTCACAATGTAGTATGCAGTTTTGCTTATCCTACTAACTGCATGTTTCAGCAATTACGTGTCTCTGTTAACATAGTACATGTCGTAAATACAAAGATGTGCCTTGTCCTTCTAAGCTTGTAGCGACTCATGTTCTGTCTGGTCTAGACGAGCCATATTGCTCATTTGTTTGAATATTGCCTGATCTTTACCTGCTGCAACTGCTGTTAGTGCTGCCAGTCCACCCAAATCTCATAATTCCGTATGCATAACTGTGGATGTGTTCAAGGTCCCCCACGTATCACTGAACTCTGTACAATGGTTAGGAAGTGGACTGATGAGCATCTGTGGAAGTGCTAATTACATTCAGAGAATGAATGCAAAGCCTCAATTCATTTATCGAGACTGTGTGGGGCACTATTTAAAAGTGATTTGTCTTATCTTCTCATTTCCTCTTATAAATGTGTGACAATTCATGTTAAATGATTTACACCTCATTTGATTGGTAACATTATTTTACACTCAAAGCATGGACAAATCTGCTTAATAACTAATTCCATAATGGGATAAATGTGTCAATAACATGTGTTTTGGGTGGGTTTTTTTTAGTAATGAGCATGATTCCCCTGTGTGAACACAAAGCATTTTCAGACGTGACCTGCGATTTTTCTTGGCAAGGCAGGCATTGCCTTGATTACATTCCTTACAGTTGAAACTGACAGTTTAAACCTCTGAGATAGCTTTTTGTAGCCTTCCCTTAAACCATGAGACTGAACAATCTTTGTTTTCACATCTTTTAAAAGTTGCTTTGAGGATCCCATGCTGTCACTGTTCAGAGGAGAGTCAAAGGGAAGCACAACTTGCAATTGACCACCTTAAATACCTTTTCTCATGATTGGACACATCTGTCTATGAAGTTCAAGGCTTAACGAGCTAATCCGACCAATTTGGTGTTGCAAGTGATCAGTATTGAGCATTTACATGGATTTAAATCGGCAAAATTACAAGGGGACCCATATTTTTGCACAGCCAGTTTTTCACATTTGATTTAATTTCATACAACTAAATACTGCGTCACTAAAAATCTTTGCTCAGATAACACCCCAGTACTCAGATGTTCCTAGGATATGAAAAACGTACCAGTGTTATCTTTTTTTGTTGAAAGTAGAGTAAATTATTATGCAGGCTGAGAGGGGTTCCCAAACTTTTTCATATGACTGTATAATAAAATATTTACAAAAATGTGAGGGATGTACTCACGTGTGTGAGATACTATATATACTGTTATCCACGAAATTATCTTCTCTTGTTCAAAACTGAAAGGGGTACTAAATTGGTCTGACCTAGACCCATCTCTTCTTTTGAAATGCTGTCAAGCTTGCAAAATGCAACTATAGACAGACCCAGGAAAAATCTGAATCATATATTTTAATAAATGTCTGTGCCTTGTTGTAAAATCTGGAAAAATTAGTCAAAGTATATAGGAAGTGCAGGTAATATCCTTATGCTGTAAATTTTAAGATTGGATTATATTTTCTATTAAACATGTTGATTTTCTAAATTATACTGCCTTATTTTAATTATTTGCAGAGAAAGATGGAAAAGCTTTTCATCCAACGTATGAAGATAAACTTAGACTAGTGGCTCTGCATAAGCAGGTTTCTCTTGGTCCGTATAATCCAGATGCCTGCCCAGAAGTTGGCTTTTTTGATGTACTTGGAAACGACAGGAGGTTAGTTTTTTTTTTTTTTTTTTTATTAAACTGTCAAGGTTTCCTTAAAATGTACACACTTTTGTGTGTTTATGTGATTAATAATGAATTAATAATAATGAAAACTTCACTTCATAGTTTTAGTAGTGTATATAGATACTTTATTTAGATGAGTAAGACTCCTCATAATAGATATGTGAGTACTAATATTGATGAGGCTGTGTTTGCTGGTGACCATGTTTGTCCAGCATAGATTTAACATTTTTTTCCCCAGCATCCTGTTACGTTTTGCAAAGGCAGTGTGACATCTGCTATGCAAAGAACTTTAATCTTGCATAGAATGCATAATCTATGCATTCTCCACCTCACATTTCAGATTGCTTCCTGACTGCTTTGAACATGTGTGACGTCACTACTCCAATTGGATATGCACCCCTCATGTGGGTTTTTTTTTTTTTAATATATATAAAGTTAACCATCCTTGCAGTATTTTCATTTAAAGGTGCATTAGCTGACCATTGGGAGAATATTATGAAAATCCTTCATTGTTCTGCATAGATTCACTGAACATTGTAACTGCAGTGCTGGATTAAGCATGTAAAACTCATCAGGTAGTGACAGGCACAGCCCACAAAGTAGTCAATCCTCATCTTGCGTGGGAAAAACATTACTAGAATATGTTGTGAAAGTCAAAAAATGTGAATGTTAATACTTTAAACCTATGGGAAATAGGGGGTTAGGTTCTCGTGATCATCAAAAACTATAATCTTTATCTAGAGTTTGCTCAAAATACACTTTTCTGTATAGAATTCTTAGAATTAAACATTATTTCTGATAATATGCACATTTCATAACAAAGTAACCAGAAATAACCTATTAAATGACATTACACAAAATAAAAATTTATAATATGCAAAACATTTTTCTCGCTAGCTTTCCCTATAGTTTTTTTTTTTTTTAATCTTTTGTGCTAATATCTCAATAACTTCAGTTGCTTCTGTCGTTAATCATAGAGACAAGTGAATTCTCGACAAAAACTCCTGACACTCTTGTCATTTACTGGCAGATGGCTTAAAGATTGTGAAGGATGCACAGGCCTGAAATAATTCATCAGCAACGTCTGCTTTGCGTGCTGCTTAGGAATCCTTGTGGGTCTCGGAGTATGGGAACATAGCAGAGGCAAACTGATGGTTAACCTTGAAGCTACAATTGATGATGGAGCCAGACACAAAGTTTATCTAGCACCTTTATTTTCTCACTAAGCAGTGTCACTGGGTTTGCAGACTTGGGCTTAGAGCCTGAAGGACTTGCACTACACATAATTGCCAATCAAAACTTGATTTTGTTTAAGCAAAACAATGAAAATATACAAAAATGTATGGGGAGCTGTTTGCTCTGCAAGGGTGGGGTGAAAAAGATTGGTGAAGTGCTTAGCATGATACTTGCCTCTCCTCAAACTTGTGCTGCTCTTAAAATTCCAGCAATTGCCTGCCTTCTTTGTCTGATGAGATACATTGCAAACGTTTTCCACTGTAGCAGCATAGCTAGCTAGCCACTTGCTTAAAGAGAAGCAAAATTTATTGGACAGCCATCGCACAAACTTGTGATTGGTGCTGTCATGTGATGGAGCAACAAAATGAAAATGCTGGAAAGGTTTCTGGAACAACAGCGAGTCATTTCCTTTTCTATTTTATTGATTTTATTGTAATCACACAACATTCCATACAAATAAATCAATTTTTACAAAAATAAGATCAAAAACAAATCAACCCCCACCTCTGAGAAAGAGAGCTAAGCCAGCAGAGTAAAACTTAAAGCAAGTAAAAATAGATGAATTAGTGATTAAAAATAAATGGAGAAGAAAAAGAAATGGGAAGAGAAGCTACTTCCTCAGTGCTTTAAGAGCTTATTCTAAAATATTATTGATTAGATCCTGCCAGGTGTTGAAAAAGTTCTACACAGATCTTCTAACTGAGAATTTGATTTTTTCCAATTTCAAATGCAGTGTAGTATAAAACATCAGTTACCCACTGACTTAAAAGAGGAGAGTTAGGATTCTTCCAGTTTAGCAAAATAAGTCTATGTGGCAATAGTGTAGTAAAGGCAATTACAGTTGGTTCATCCTTCTCCACTTTAATCCCATCTGGAAGAATACCAAACACAGCTGTTAGGAGGGATTGTGACACCAAGGCTGTCTGAAAGGCACTTAAAAATTTTAATCCAGAATGATGTTAATTTGGTGCAGGTCCAAAATATGTGACCCAGTGAGGCTGGAACTTGATTGCAGCGTTCACAGGTTGGATCTTGCCCTGGAAACATTTTGGACAATTGTAAGCGAGAGGAAGGCCTAAGAGGAGGGTAATGGGTGTGGTGAGAGAGGACATGCAGGTGATGGGTGTAACAGAACAAGATGCAGTGGACAGAAAGATATGGAAGAAGATGATCCACTGTGGCAACCTCTAATGCAGCGCTTCCCGATTGGGGGTGCGGGTGCGAGCAACTGTTGCTGGGGGTGCCAGAATCCATTGAGGAAGAAAAATGAAAAACATTATTTGTACAAAATTTTAATTTATCTATCCATTCCTAAATAATTAAATCGTTTCATACTTGTATTTTGTGTGGTTGAGGTGTGGAAGGCTGCTCTTTCCACCCTCTTGTTAGCTGTGAATAAAGTATCCATTATTCATAAAGCTTTAATTGGTGATCTGTTTTTCTGCGTTAACCTCATATTTTTTCATACTTCTTCTCAAACCAAGGGGGTGCGAAATCAGCCTCGTCCGTCACAGGGGGTGCGAGGGTAAAATGAATCGGGAAGCGCTGCTCTAACGGGAGCAGTCGAAAGAAGAAGATGTACGCGAATGAATTCCCCGCATTGCTACCTTCCACTCCTTTTCTGAGATGTTGAGCGAGAGATCCTTTTCCCACTGTCCTCTTGGATCTTTGAAAGGGAGGGACTCTGGAATGGTTTTATATATTGCAGAAATGCTGTCTGAATATTTTTTCCGGCATAGAGGTAGGTCGGAGGTGAGGAAAATCGGGCAGGTTCTGTTTAACAAAGTTTTTAATTTGAAGGTAGTGAAAGAAATGTGTTACTGGAAAGTTAAATTTGGAATGTAATCATTCATAGGATGCAAAGACGTTGTCTATGTACAGATCCCTAAGTGATATAATCCCAAACAGCGAGACATTTTTGCAGCTCTGCATATAGGCAGTGAGGTCCCCAGTTGTTTTTAATGTGTGACTGTCACATAGGAATCTGGGGCCCTGGATGTTCAGCTGTCCACACATCTGATTTAAGTGTCAAACGCTGATTTCAGTTAAAGAGGACACACCATTTTATGCATTATAGTAAAGTGCTTTTTCCAAAGAAAGCCTTAACCGGTGCATTAGCTCCATCTTTTGGATTGGATGCCAAAGATAAAGATAAGCAAAAATCTACATATAGCAGTTGAGCAGGATAAAGATTCATGAGATCGATATTGAGACTTTAAGAAGTGATATTGAACCATTTAAACAAAAAATAAAGATTAATTGGAAAGTCAATATTTTTACCCAGGCCCGCGAGAAATTTCTATCTTTTTCATGGAAGAAAAAAGTGTGAAGCGTCTGTAGAGATGGGTTTGACACAGCAAACAGTTTTTGTTTCAAATCTTTTTCTTCCATTGAAAAAAACTTGTAAATAGAAATAAGTCTTTCATTACCATTACAATTTCACAGGGTTTAGGGTTTGTTTTGACTAGGTGCCAAGGTCTGCCCCCTTATTTTATATGGACCCAGTGCATGGCTACCGGGACTCCAGAATCGGCTTGTGCTACCTGCTTCCCTGCGCCAGTCCATTACCCAGAAGATATGAGACTGCTGTCTCACAACTCGTGTCACATTTTTGGACACAGTAATTGTTCCAGCATGATTGGCAGATGCTTTTCTAACACTCCGGGCCACTTAAAAGACCCTGCACTATTTATTCTACTCCAAACAAGTTCAGCTCATCCTGCATCATTGACTTCAGTGGTGAAGTTCCCGGACATTTCCGCAATGTTGCCAAAATGAACTGCATGGGGTTCACTCATCACTAATGAGTTCTTGCAGTAGATAAAACCACGTGTTTATTTTAGTACAAATTAGAATTCTCATATTTAGCAGTTGGAAAAAGTAGTCAGGAAAATCATTATTACTAATATTGTGATTTTATATTTAATTGGTGAACTAGGAATCTAATTGACATTCAGTTAACTAATATAAGTAATGTTTTGGTTTTTAATAGAAAAGAATGGGCTCTCTTGGGAAACATGTCAAAAGAAGAGGCAATGGTGGAGTTTGTAAGGCTGCTTAATAAGTGTTGCAGTCTTTTTGCCCCTTATGTTACATCTCATAAAATAGAGAAGGAAGAACAGGAAAGAAAAAGGTAAGTACTATCTACAAATGGTAATGTTTCTTCTTTTACAGGATGTATATTGTCATTTTCCAAGGTGGTCTAATGTTTATTCATTCTAGAGTTTCAAGATGCTATAAATTTATTAAATCTTTGCAAAACTCTATAGATTACAATAAACTAATATTTACATATGCAGTAAAACATTCAGAGAATGAAAACCTTTGTATGACTTTAGTTCTTCATACATCATTGGAAAACAATACATTGCTTTTTCCATCTTGCTCTTTTATGTGTCATTTAATACTTTTCGTGTTATCTAAGCCAGGTGAATTGCTGTTGTCCTTTTTCAAATTGAGAGTTCAGCTTGATTTTATTTATTTATTTTTTTTGTTAAAATGTGCATACATCCAAAACATGATACAAGTGATTGTGTGGTACATTTTTATACATATTTTGGATTACTGGGGTGAATGTGTAATTAGATCAAAATCCAGGCAACTCCTTACTTGGTATGAAGTTTATTTTGGCTTAATAAATACTATATAAACCTGTTATTTAATTTTCAGATTTGTGTTGTAAGCTTTTGTTTTAGTTTTTATTTTTGAGGACTTGTCTTGTTTTAAGAGAATTATTTCAGCTTAGTTGTTGGTTTAGCTTAAAAAATGCTTATTTTCTGATTAAGAAAGGCAGCTATGCCCATAAAAGACTGAGGCCTTTTTTTTTTTTTTTTTGCTGTTGATGTCAATGCAGAACGTTTTCTCTAATCATTTCATAGTGCCTCACAAAGAGTACTGTCGGCACTAGGCATTTAAACTCTGGATCAAATTCATTATCAGTTCTTTATGAAGGCAGTCAATTCACATAACTTCCTAGATATTCAGTAAATTGTTACTCTATTGCTCTTTCCCTTTTTTTGTGTTTAATTGACTATGGTTACCAGAAAGCAGCTTTCTGTAGAGACAAAGCTTTTTGGATTTATAGCCTGTCCTGTTATGACCTTTTAGTAGGATTTTGTTTTTTCAGCATATCAGAATCCTCAACCTTGTTACAGACATCTTTATGAGAGCACTTTAAATGTGTTTTTAGATTCCTTGAGTCCTTTCCCTTTAAATAAAATTTGTTTTGGAACAAACCCTAATGCTGCTGTCATACTTGAAATATTCCCTTACAGATCCATCCCATTTATAACCAATTCCTTACTGTGTGTCCAAGGTCAAAGACATGTTCAGTGTAGGTGCTTTCCAACCATTTTGCTCATTAGGGCACAAGCATTTAGTGAGAAAAGAGAAATGGTCCATCGCAGTTGTTCCCTCTAAGAACATGGTTGGTGTGTGTAAAAAAAAAAAAAAAAAATTTAGTTGTATTACCTTTTAAGCTTTTACTATTATGCAATTTAATTACCTATTCATACATAAAAATCTTAATTGTATGCATTACAGGAAACACTTGGAAAAGGGTATTTATTAAAGAGATATTTATTTAAACCTCCATTTCACTTATTCTTTTATTCATCAAGCTGAACAGATGAACAGTACTGTTATTAGAAAATTTATATATCCTGGTCAGACCAATGATATGGGCCTGTAAAATAGGCCAGGCACAGGAAAAGGAGGATGTCTGGTCCCCGTACTTATTGTTACCGGTTCTTTCCGAATACATTACCAAACAGAAGTGTGAGAACATTGAACTGGTTAAAAATAAATATAATAACTTGAGGTTAACATTATATAAATATTTACTCATTCATTGGTAACCCTGGTCCCAGCAGCCTTTTATAACTCCCTCTGGACAGTTCCCAGATGTTGTCAAGCCATTTAAGAGATGTATCCCTCCAGCATGCCCAGTGTCTGGCCATATTTAATCTGACCACATGTTACAAAGTAGCTTTTTGAATACCATACAATATGCATTCTTAATTGCCTGATTGAACAGATCATTTTGTGTTTTTTCTTAATTCCAGATTTGAGGAAGAAAAACGTCGTCAGCTTGAGGAAGAAGAGCGTGAACGTGCCAGACAGGAAGCAGAGCGGCAGCGTCGAGAAGAGGAAGAAAGGAGGAGACTGGAAGAAGAGGAAAGAAGACAGATAGAGGAAGAAAGACTTCGAATGGAACAGCAAAAGTAAGGTTTTATAACTAAAAGTCATTTTAAGGAAACATTTTTAACTTAATTTTAACATAGTAATATTTTTTATTTATGGATGTAACATAAATATCTGCACAAATCAGATTAGTTATCTTGAGTAAGTTTTGCATTTATCTGTCACTTAATATTTCAAAAAAGGAGTGGAAGGCAGCCCTGCCAAGAATACACTCAAGCTCCATATGTGCAAAGCATTCAGTCATTCAACTTAAAATCTTTTATTGAGAGCATTTATCTTGTTTAAAATTGTCCAAAATGTTTCCAGGGCAAAATTCAACCTATGAACGTTGCAATCTAGCGCCAGCCTTACTGGGCCACATGTTCTGGTCATGCACCAGATTAACAACATTTTGGACAAAAATCGTTGCGTGCCTGTTGGACAGCCATAGTATCACATTCATCCCTAACCCATTAACAGCTGTGTTTGGTGTACTCCGAGATGGCTTTAAACTGGAGAAGGACAAACCAACTGTAATGCCCTTTACTACACTACTAGGACGTAGACTTATCTTGCTCAACTGGAAGAATCCCACCCCACCACTGTTAAGTCAGTGGGTAACCAACGTTCTATATTACATGAAATTGGAAAAAATCAAATTCCCACTTAGAGGATCTGTTTAAAACTTTTTAAAAATAGGGCAGGATCTAATCAATAACATTTTAGAGTAAGCTTCCATATTGGGGTAAAAAGATACCCTTGCTCGTGTTATAAAGTAGCTTCGGTTGCTGCCTTTTCTCTTTTTCTCTTGGTTGGCAGTTGAATTTTGCTTTGATTTGTTAAATTTGACTTGACTGTATGGAATGTTTGTCTGGGTCTAATTAAAATCAATAAAATATTTTCAAAAATAATTTTGCATTTATATAGGAAGATATACAGCATAGTTGAAACAATGTAAATATATATCTGAAAATTTTAGATTAAAATTCTTAACTTTTAAAGCTATAGCAGTGCAAAAGAATAATTTTGGATAGTTAGTTTTCTACTGTTAATTCAAGAGTTCAGTACATCATAAAAGAAAATGTACAGTGGAACCTCGGTTCACAACCATAATTCGTTCCAAAACTCTGGTCGTAAACCGATTTGGTCGTGAACCGAAGCAATTTCCCCCATAGGATTGTATGTAAATACAATTAATCCGTTCCAGACCATACGAACTGTATGTAAATATATATCTTTTTTAAGTTTTTAAGCACAAATATAGTTAATTCAACCATAGAATGCACATAATAGTAAACTAAATGTAAAAACATTGAATAACACTGAGAAAACCTTGAACAGAGAAAACTAACACTGCAATAGTTCGCGCTATAGCGCTACCAACCACTGGCTAAAAACACTTTTTTTAATGAGTTTTAAGCACAGGGAAAAAAACGAACATTTGAAAAAATCCGTAATTTAATAAAGCACCAAGAAAAGTAACATTGCAACAATGCACGCTACGAACAGATCGCTCTAAACAGAAGTGAAAGCAAAATCAAGCCCAGTGCATTCTTTAACTGCCTTCTCTACCTTTAGAGTCCAGGCCTCTCTTTCACTTGCGCTGCCCGTGTGTGTGCGTCTGTCTCTCTCTGGCGCTGCCTGTGTGTGTGCATCTGTCTCTCTCTGGTGCTGCCTGTGTGTGTGCGCAGGCTCTCTCTCGCGCTACCTGTGTGTGTGTGTGTCGCGTGCTGTCTTGCTCTCTATCTTGCTCGCTGCACAGGAAATGCACAGGGAGAGACTGAACATGTACAAACCGAAAGGAAAACTGGCTTGTTTGTATACAGAGTGTGTTGTCGTGAACCGAGGCAAAAGTTTGGCGAACGTTTTGGTCGTAAACCGATTTGTACGTGTACCGAGACGTTCGTGAACCGAGGTTCCACTGTATATTTTTCGATGAAATTCGCAGTCCTTTCTGTACAACCATAAAACAGTAGAATATTGTAGAATAAGCATTTACTTGTATACAGTAATCCCTCCTCCATCGCGGGTGTTGCGTTCCAGAGCCACCCGCGAAATAAGAAAATCCGCGAAGTAGAAACCATATGTTTATATGGTTATTTTTATATTGTCATGCTTGGGTCACAGATTTGCGCAGAAACACAGGAGGTTGTAGAGAGACAGGAACGTTATTCAAACACTGCAAACAAACATTTGTCTCTTTTTCAAAAGTTTAAACTGTGCTCCATGACAAGACAGAGATTACAGTTCCGTCTCACAATTAAAAGAATGCAAACATATCTTCCTCTTCAAAGGAGTGTGTCAGGAGCAGATCATGTCACAGAGATAGAGAAAAGCAAACAAATCAATGTTTGGCTTTTAAGTATGTGAAGCACCGCGGCACAAAGCTGTTGAAGGCGGCAGCTCACACCCCCTCCGTCAGGAGCAGACAAAGAGAGATAGAGAGACAGAGTTTGTTTTTCAAGCAAAAATCAACACGTGCCCTTCGAGCTTTTAAGTAAGCGAAGCACCGACATGCTGCACAAAAGATAGCAACGTGAAGATAATCTTTCAGCATTTTTAGATGAGCGTCCGTATCGTCTAGGTGTGCGAACAGCCCCCCTGCTCAATCCCCATAAGTCAGGATCACAGAAAGTCAGCGCAAGAGAGAAAGAAAAGTAAGCAATCTAGCTTCTCAGCCATCTGCCAATAGCGTCCCTTGTATGAAATCAACTGGGCAAACCAACTGAGGAAGCATGTACCAGAAATTAAAAGACCCATTGTCCGCAGAAACCCGCGAAGCAGCGAAAAATCCGCGATATATATTTAAATATGCTTACATATAAAATCCACGATGGAGTGAAGCCGCGAAAGGCGAAGCGCGATATAGCGAGGGATTACTGTACTAACAACTGCCTGAACAGTTTTCTCTGTCTTTTACATACTAGCATGTAACACTTGGTCACTTCAGTTTAGGCTCACCAGTGAATGATGAGAGGTGGAGGAGAACATAATTGCAAACAGATTTTGCATTGATTTAAATGTGTCTCTCTTGTAATAAGAATTCTGCTATACATGTCAAGGCATGACATTAATTTTGTACTGGTCTGTGCAAAGGAGTCCTCTAATCTTTCCAACATAAGAACCATTACGAGCTCTGCAGTTCACCTCGCACCTGAAAAGGAAATGGGCACTCCTTTTCATTGGACAGAATGGCTGTCAATTTAATGACAATAGTAGCTGTCTAACCAAATATTAAAATAGTTTATTTTTGGAAATGATGTGCAATCACAAGATGGCAATCTCTAAAATTCCACAGTGTTGCATATTGATGTTCAGAATTTAGGCACTGATAGGGGACTTCCAAAATTTTTGATTTTACTTTGAATATTTAGACTGTAAAAGACATCCAAATGTATCTGATGTTCAAACTTGAACACCACTGCCCTAGAGACTAGACTGTTTTCTTCTCTGCTACAACCTACTCTACTTGCTTCTTTCTGCACTCCCACATGGAACATTTGACAGTCTTTGAATTCAAGAGTGCATTGGATATCCTATGTAAAATTTTCAACTTGTTGTAAGTTATTAGACATATTTTAACTTAAGTTTACATTAGGCAAATTTTATGAGGTTTTAACATTGATTTTATATTATTTTTGACCCCTTTCTTGTAATTGAGATAAATGTGCATCATTTTTGTTTTATATTGTTTGTGATTTTTTTTTTTAAACTAATTAGAGGTGAATACTTAACCAAATAACTGGTTTAAAAAATGCTAGTCACCTGTCTTTATACAAAATAACCTGAAGTGCTTAACTTTGAACTGCTGGTGTTACCCGTTAATTCACTCCTAAAATATGGCAGAGACAAAAATGTAGTCCACAATTATCTCTGCCATGTCACTTTCTTACTCTGAAAAACCAAGAGACATTCTTTGCACTTCATCATGCAAATATAATTGAGTGTATCCTTCTGTAGGGTTTAGAATGCATCTAGCTTCAACAGACATACAATTGCCTTTACAGTACTATTTGTTAAGTATTAAACATATGGGGGGGGGTATTTTTACACACAGATTTTCTTCATTAACGTACATAAGCATAAATAACCTTGTGATGGTGTGCTATATTAAATGTGCTATGTAAAATAGAGATGTAATTAATAGATCACACCTGTGGAAGGTACAGATTCCCAGCACAAAACCATTTGTGTGCTTGAAGTATTTCAGGAAATGGCACTTTCTATTTACAAACACATTTTTTGCATTGTAATGTATGAATATAATTTATGAACATGATGCCTTAAAAGCCAAATATGAAGGATATAAACTGAATTGGTTGCTAGACACTGGAAAAAAGTGGTCTGCCTTCAAGTAAAAAACAAAAGCAAAACCTGCTGCTGCACTCTGCTGGTCTTTCGTTAGGCACATGCAGACTTTCTCCTTTTAACTCTACCCCATTTCTAAATCCATTGTTCTCTATTTTTAATGGCAACTGTAATATGGCACACTTTCTTGCTAATTGCCAAAATCCTCTTACCTTTCACTGCTGGTTAGGCAGCATGAACTGAACACACCAGCTGATAAATCCAAATGTAGCCTTGATGAAGTAAGCTCCTCTGAGCATTCACAGATGAAATACTTGTATAAGCAAATTTTAAATGACGGAATTATTTGCCTATAGTGAGTGCATTTACATGCATACACAAAACCTGTGACATGGTGAGTTACCCAGTTAAGACAGACACCTGGTTTCTTCAAAACACCCATTTACATGCACAAAAAAAACGATTAAACTTCATTAACGACCATCGTGAATTTCCATCGTGAATCTGAAAACAAGCATGGAGACTGTGCCTGCCAAGCAGTTTCGAGAATGAATCTTTCAAAAATAACTTGGTTAAATTACTCATTACCTAAGTATTGTGTAAGGTAACTTTTTAAAGTAACCTTACACAATACTTATCAGACTACTTAATGCATATTACTTTTAATGCGTTGCCCTGCTGCTCCTAGATTGTGCTGCTGCACTGTACATTCAGCTCATCGACATTGAATTTAGCGATTTTTAATATATTGGAGCAGATTATTTCAACCCGTAGAAGGAATAATGCAGTCGTCTGAGCATTTGCCACAGGAAATTTCTTTGAGGATGATTCCACTGTTTTCTACCCTTGGCTGCTGGATGCACTTGAGTAAACACGTGTACAGATTATGAAATCCTTAATTGTAACCTGGTTAAAGATTTACATGGGCAACTAACCAGGTTACTCATAGAGAAATCTGTTTATTAACCTGGTCCCTCAGAGACCAATAACCTGGTTTCTCTAACAAGAATAAGGATTTACATGGCATTTTAGAAAGTGGGTTTCTTTGAATAACCAGGTTACTAAAGCACATATAAACACACTGATTCCCTAAGCACATTCCTCTAACATGCTTAGATTGGAAGATGGAACAGAAGTTGAAAAGAGAGCTCTTGCACAGAAGTCCACACCTAATTACACAGCTTGAAAAAAATCCTATGTAGTAACAAGTAGGGATGGGAATTGATAAGATTTTCACAATTCCGATTCCATTTTCGATTCTGTTTTAACAATTCGATTCTTTATCGATTCTCCTATCGATTCTTATTTTTAAAAAAGGAGAACACCCAGGTCGATTAGCTTAGAACTTTGTTTTATATCTTATCTTTGAACAAGATAGAAATTTAGGAGTAGCATGACCTTACAAACCCAACAGTGAGATCTTAAGAGATCCACAGCCTACGGCTCCTCGATGGGGTGCCACGGGGTCCCCAGAAAAAAATTTGTAAATGTAAAATAATAATAAAATAAATACTCTTCTGTAGCAATAACAAAGTATAACATAAATTATTCTGTGGCAATTACACAAGAATGTCCAGTAACATTTACACTCTCCTTTTTAAAAGTATATATGAGCTGAGCGCTCAAAAATAAAACTACATCAGCCAGCAACAAATACAATCAACTCAAGTCAAATGGAACTGTGCACTGTGCAATTCTGCAACCATCACCTATTTTGACAGCTACATCCATGTTGGCCGCAATATCAAGAGTGGCTGCCACAACCTTGTCTTTGATACCCTACTCCTCCAAGATCTCATCAATCTCCTCTGCTACAGCTGTCCCTGTCTGTGCCTGGTACACTGGTTTGGTTTTGAGGACTTTTTCTTGAGCCTGGCCATTCCTGACATAATGCAGCGTTACTGTGAGGTAATGATCTTGACTAAAACTTGTCCATCCATCTGCAGTGACGACTGCCTTCAACACGTTTCAGCTCAGAAATCAGATTTGCCTTTTTGACCGCATACCAAACAGGGATCAAGTGGTTGGTTAAACTGTCTCTGTTTGGGGCTTTGTACTTAGGGTTCAGAGTCTTTGTAATTTCTCTAAAAGATATATAAATGGAAACAGATGAAACATCTGGTAAGAGGAGAACATGCAACTTTGACATTCCCTGACTTAGCCTACAATTAAACACATTCACTTACCGAAAATCGGGGGCATCTACTGTGGCAAATGGGTGCAAGCCTTTTACCACAAACTTAGTCACTTCTCGGTGACATTCGTCTATCCTGGCCTGTGTCATTTTACTTTTCCCCGCCTCTGTGAAAGGAGAAGCTACCGGTAGACTGCAGCGAGAACTGCCAGCATCGGAGACAGCCAGACTCTGTCTGTCTCTCTCGTCATGGTCATCTAAATGCAATGCACAGTAATAGCAGGTTTTGCAATAAGGCAAATCGCGGTAACATAATATGCAATGTTAGTTGATTAGTTACCTGCCGTATTAACGGGAGAGGACGTGCAAACGTTACCGCTGCTGCTGGGTTGAGATTCACTAATCCGGAGCGGATCAAAAATACGACATTCATTTAAGGTTATCGCGTGTTTTGTGAGCAAATGCTTTTGCATATTCGAAGTGTTTCCTCCCTTTGATGAAATATCTACTTTGCAAGTATTGCAAGTTGCCCTGTTGTCATCCTTTCTCGTAAAGTATAACCAAACTTTTGACCGTTTGTGCCGCGTAGGCGGCATGTTTCCTGCTGGGTAAATGACGCTACGCAACGTGGTGACGTCATTCGAGGCGACTGGAATCGATAGGGGAATCATTTAAAAAATGGCAAACAATTCCAAGGAATTGAAACAGTGGGAACCGGTTCTCAACAAGAACCAGTTTTCGATTCCCATCCCTAGTAACAAGCACATGAGAGGATAAAAAAATAATGTAACAGACTTTTACATCATAGCCTTTATATCTGAAACAGCTCAATAGTCCATTTCAATTAGTCACATATTTCCCATATTACTATTTTTTTCTTAATTATTCTTGGCTGGTGTGTTGTTTAAGGAAATAATTCAGTTAAAGTCTATGTACCATGTGGAGATATCAGTATAAATGGCCTTTTCCTTCAAAAAAAATTATTTTTTTTCTGGTATCTGCAGACGCTCTTCAGTATGAAACACTTCAGTTACTTTAAATTTATTGTACCCACCATCTGACAGTTAACAAACACCCCTGAGCACCAAAAGGAATTGGAGTAGATGAAAGTTTAGTTTGGTTAAGGTTATTGACACGAGCCATAATTTACTTACTTGCCTTAAACCTTTGTGTAGTATCCTTATTTAAAAGGCTTCACTCCTGCTGATCTTACTGCTTGTCCAACAGACAAATGAAGGGCACACAGGCAGTGTGAGGAAGCCTAAGCCTCCTAAATGGATAGTACCTCTTCTTTGAACTTCTCTACAGTATTTAAAAGGCAACAGCAGAGAAACAGAACAGAACGTTTATATAACAGCACTACTACACATTCCTTTCTGGATTTAACGGCTCTTGGTGTTCACAAAAGAAACTACAGGAACATGTATACAGTACCTGTCATAAAGATAACTTCTATGTAGGTTACAGGTTTCCAGTGGGGTGGAAAAATGGCAATATGATTGTTATGGTTCATAGCATTGCATTTTTTCCCCCCTAGATTGTTGTGCTTCAAGACTCTGTCTTGCTGGAAATTTCTCTCCGTATAAGACCAGATTCCAATTACAAATATGCTTATCAAAGTTTCACTTTTTTTTTTTTCCTCTCCTATAAAGACATCCTTCACTCTTACTCTCACCCCATTGGCATGGCAGCCCTTTTAAAGCATCTATGGGTGTTCATGTGGTATTGCCATGTAAATTTGCAGGGTTGCTTGACAATCATGAATCTAAATATCTGCTCAAATGTGACCTTGTATTGGAAAAGCAGATTCTGAGAAGAACTACAAAATATAGGAAACTAGTGGCTTTTTCTTAATTTGAGAAATACTTCTTTTTCCCCTCAAACACCAGTTTCAAAGTTTTTTCATTCTCTTTTTAGGAAATACAGGTAATGAAATATTCAGTGAAATTTTAATTACAAAAAATTAATCTTAAGTAATTTCTGTAATATTCAGCAATATTAAGCATATTTGCCATCTATTATTTAGTAGAAAGGCATAGAATTCATGAATCATAAAAGGATAAATGGTTAATATTCATAAATAAGGCAATGGGGTACGAATCAAAAATTTTAAAAAGCAACTAAAGCAGTGATTAATTTACGAAGAAGAGAACACAAGTGCATCTTGTTCCCCACAAAATGTGGAAGTGAAAAAAGTTTTCCATTGCGGGGAATTACAATGTCTGGCTGCATCTTAAGTCGGCCAAGAGAGAGAGAGAGAGAGAGAGGTAGGTTAGGAGCACGCACTGGTACAGCGCATTCCTGCACCCACCACATGACAAATCAACTCAGGATCCCAGATTAGAACCCAAGTGCAACCATGTGGCGGGTGACACCTCCGCACCACACTAGTTCAGAATGAATGGAACAGTGTGAGGCTTTTTATCGTGGCTGGAGTGCCAATCCTGCCACCAACCCCCAGGTTTTTCCCTGCAGGTTGGAGGGCCTACATGCATGGCTGGATGCAGATTAACGTCATACCCAGGACAGAGCAATTGCAGGTTAAGGCCCTTGCTCAGGTGCCCAACAGAGTAGAGTCACTTCGGGTGTTTACAGGATTTGAACTGGCAACCTTCCGATTACCAGTGCAGATCCCAACCTCAGAGTCACCACTCCGCCCTAAAGTCGTCCAAGTCAACAATTAAATACTACATCTTTGCCAACAGGCCACTTGGAAAGATGGCCAGAAGAGCAGTTCATAAATATAAATACAAGGACATTGAAAATGTCTGCATAGAGAAGTAGTTTGGGATATTCCACTCAATTTGTTCCCTAAATCTAATTAAATAGTATAGCAAAAGTCTTGGACTTATGGAGGGAGTTGCATCACTGTTAGATATACTAATTAATTTCAACACATACATTTCAGAAAAATGTTTTGCCAGCTAAGATACTATATTATTCTCAAACAAATACAACAAGCACAGCAAACTCTCTCCTTTTTTCATTGATTAAAAACTAACTTGAATGTGCTGCTTATTTTACACTTTTTTCCTTTCATGAATGCCAATAATAATTTGTTCCATTCCAGTTACCAATGCCAATTACCTGAGTGTATTATACAGCCTTGGATGCTAATCTTTAATAAAACTGCCACTAATATGTCTGTTTTTCTCACCTTCTCATTAACTGGCTGAGTGAGTAAACGATTTCTTGATTTGTTTCAGGCAACAGATTATGGCGGCTTTAAATGCGCAAACAGCAGTTCAGTTTCAACAGTATGCAGCCCAGCAGTACCCAGGAAACTTTGAACAGCAGCAGATCCTGATTCGGCAGCTTCAAGAGCAACACTACCAGCAGTACATGCAGCAGCTCTACCAAGTTCAGCTGGCACAACAGCAGGTATTAACATAGCCATTAATGTTCATAGTAATTGATATTCTTAAAATATTTCATGCAATACAGACTTTTTAAAGAAGATGCATAGCAGGTTACACTTTTTTTGTAGTCTTTTGTGTTGATCGGAGAATTTCGCCAAAGCATTGTTCACAGTGCATTTGCTGTGTTTGCCCTTGTTTAACTGATAGTCCTCCTAAACCAACCATTTTTTTTTTTTTTGGCCGAATAGCAGTGCCCCCATAATGCTTTGTGAGGCCAGTGCAACTTCCTCTGTCCAACATTGATGGGACCTCCCCCCTTGGGTATAAAATGCCAAACATTTGCATTACAGACTCTGTGGGACGAGTTATCTGTGCTTTCAGCCAAATGTGCCGGTGGATAAGATCCACCTTAACATAAGAGAAGGAGGAGCATGCTGTATGCAGGCATAATAATTAGCCACATGGTGCAGCAAGAGTGACATCAAAACTTGAAAGAGCCTGACTCCCCATAGAGAAAACTCTATGGAAAAAATAATAATAATAATAAAAGATTTATTACAATTTACAAGATGTTTCTATCTTTCTGATAGGGTACAAAGTGCAAAGCATCAGCATAGACCGTTTAGAGAGCCTTCAGCACAACTTCAAAAAACAGAATGTGCCAGTGGCTTCAGTCATGACACATCACTTTGAAATTTTTGCCTTTAAAAAACCTACATATTTTTTCTGACTTCTGACTATTATTTTGGCATTTCTGCTGTATTTAGACAAAATCTATGATTGCATGCCTCTGACTGTGTTCTTTCTTCTTTGATATCACAGAGGCACTGTGGTTGGCACTGCTGCCACACAGCTCAGGTCACCTTTTTGGCCATAATAATTAGTCCAGTATAGTTGGCAGATGTTTCCCTAGCCATCATGGACACTTTAAAGATGACTGCACCATTATAATCCAGTCAAATCTAGTTCAGTTAGTCCACCCCACTGACTTTAATGCCATTCTTCAAGTTCAGAGAATATCTCGTACATTTCCATGATTTCGGGGAACTCATCACTAGTTATCTATAGTCAGTTTTTTATATGAAGCCTGATAGTGAACACTACTTCTGAAAAATGATTTGCAGTGTATGTACCTCTAGTAAATCTTAATAAATCTAAATGAATTAACATTTACATTTATGTGCATTTTTATGTCTTTTTCATAACTCTGGTAAAGAGATATGGAAGATCTATCTCGGCACTATATGGTACCAGTCCATTGCAAGGCATATTCACTTGCACATCCCAAGCCAGTTCAGAGTTGTCAGTCAGCCTTACCTTGAATTCTTTGGTACACAGAAGGCGTAGATGGAGAACACCCTAACGTGATCGAACGCCACATAATATGTGACTGGGCTAAGAGAATTTAAACATGAAGTAGCAGTGCTATCAACTGTAGTAACATGCTGCCCCAGATTTAATAAATATGGGGAGCAAAACATCTTTTAAATGTTGGTGATTCTACTTTTCTAAGTCTCTATTGTATGAGTATTGTGGCAGAGATTTACATATGATGGAATTAAAGGCTAGTCGTCTGTGATCCTGTGGTATTAAAATAGTATGTTTTTTAGGTTTAGTAATGAATTCATCCATTGACGGAACTTTCTTAATCCTATTCTGTGGTTGTGATGAAAATTAGTCTGTTGTAGGCAATGTCCACACTACTGAGTTTTGATTTAAAAACTTTGTTTTCAAACGAAAACCATCTCCATCTACACTAGCATTTTAGCATCACTTACAAAAATATCTCGGCCACACTAAAATGACCAAAAATGCATATGATGTAGATGTTCACCTTCACTGGGTGTGCACGCAGCAATGTAACAGTCGTTGAAGGGATGGTTACACTGCCTGCTTTGGGATTTATCACATAACTAAAGCGACCAGTCAATAATTTGCCTTTTGTGCATGTATGCAGCATTCAAACTTTACAAAACACAATGTAGATGCATGCCTCTATGTAGGAACATGTTTTTCTTCCTTGAATAGTGACCCATCAGGGAATGAGATGTTGTAATGAGTAGAATCCAATCAGGAAGGGCTACTTAATAAGCTTGAACTAATCAGAACAAACAGTCTGTATTTTTGAAAGTCTACCATTTACCTGTACACAGTGTTCTGCAGGTGCACTATTTTAAGAAGTATATGTCTTTGGAAAGTGTTTTAAAAAATGTCAATTTTCTGGGGTTAAAAACACTGAGGTATTGTGGACCAAAGATGAAAACTAAGACAAGTATCTGTGTTTTTAAATGAAAATGTAGTAGTGTGGATGTAGCCTTGGTAGCTTCGGGTTTAAGGAAAGGAACCAAACATACACAAGGTATCAATTTTAAACCCATATAGACACTGTGGTTCTTTAGAATATAAAATGCACAAAATTAGTCTAAATTACCCTAACAGAGGAGAAAAAAATCAAGATTTAACTTGAAATGTTTTCATCAAATTTGCGTGTATCTTTTATGAATATGAATATGTATTTAATTTCTGTAACAACTAATAATGAATGTCAAGGCCCCTTCCCCATTTACATTCTTTGTGGCTTGCGTGACTTTTTTCATTCTACATTCTCAAGCTGATGCTATGCAGCTTCCTCACTTATCACAGAAAAATGGTTATGTGGTTGCTGAGGACCAACACTTAACTGTTTTTAGAGTCTAAGGATAACTTTTTCTTTCTTTTTTCCAACTGTAATCCTTCTGGTCTAATCTAGTCTAATTAATGCATGCAGTTTTTGGATGACAGTTACCTTATGGCTTTATTGAAAATTTGTGGACATTTGTATTGTCTTTTGACAATAATATATACTGTATCTTTTGAAATAAAAATATTAACATAAATTGTAATTCTTTACTAAGTCTCTTCACTGTCCTCTTATTTTGATTAGTTTTATTTGCTTAAATAAGTCTGTGTGCATGATGCAGAAGTGGGCTACTACATAGTTTTATTAACATAATTCATAATTTTTGACTCTTGATCATATTTGTTTGCATATTCCTTTTAATTTTCTTGTCAATATGCACAATATATGTTTTGTAGGCAGCCTTACAGAAGCAGCAAGAGGCAGCTATTTTAAGTTCTGGAGCAGTAAAGGTTCACGCCACTTCTCCAGGAGAGAGCCCTACTGTAAATGGACAGAGCAACTCTCACATGGAAAACATGGAAAAAGTGCCTGAATCAGATTTAACAGAAGATGTAATAGAGAATGGACCGAAAGGTATGAGGAGCCAAAAGTTAAAGTTCTTCCTTCTAACAAAATGAGCCGCATACCATTAACTGTCAGTGTCTTTTACAAATCAGCTTTACGAAGATGAATTATCAATAATTGTAGTCCATTTAATAAACACTATACTAAATATCCTTTGCCCACTTAATTAAATTATTGAGTAATCTAAGCTGAGCAGTGGTACCATGGAGCACTTAAACAACTTCATAAACATTAATTTAGCAGCGGGCAATATAACAGTTAATCCAGTGAACCAGATGAAGAAAGTTCTGCTGTTTTGCTGGTATGTTAAAAAATAATGTTAAACTGATAGACAGATTAAAATATAAAGCACAAAACTTTAATGCAAGAAGTCGGAAGTGATTTTCTGCCAGTGTATTTGTGTCTTAAAGGTATCTTTGTGTGTGGACTTGTGAATTATGTTCATCGTGAATTGAAATGTGATTTTTAAGAATATTACCCAGAGTGCTCTGAGATTCAACCAGATTGGTGAATTAATTCAATCAGGAAGGTAAGGCAGGATACATCTTGTACTGTGCTTGCTTGGGAGCGGCGAGGGGAAAAAAAATCTGTACTTTTTAGTTCACAATTCTATTTGTATAGCAGAGCATTAACATGTGTTTCGATGGATAAAAAATGTGCATTGTGCACAGTTCAACTGGGGTTGTATTCGGTTTTGATTTTTTTGATGTTTGTTTTACAATTCCAGAATGTTCAGCTGTTAAATAAAATAGTTTTGTTTCATATCTGTGATATTTGTTTTTGCAACAAAGTAAAATAGCTGAATGAACATCCTCCAAGAGTAGTGATTCCATAATTTTTACCAGAGGTGATATGGGTTTTTGGCCATATTGACCACTTGTAATAGCTATGCAAGCACATTTTTACCAGGTGATAATAAAGAGTAATGGAAAATGTTTACAGAAAAATGCAATGACATACAAGGGGGAAATGGTTATATTATTTTTCTGTACACAGGCCCTGTTTATAAAGAGCCTGTTTTCCCATTTTAATTGACTCTTCATTAAGTAACAAGAAAATATGAGCAAAAGATGCTATCTAAAGCATCCACAGAGAGAGATTGTGTGTGTGTGTGTGTGTGTGTGTGTGTGTGTGTGTCTGTCTGTGCGCATATTTGTGCTGCACACATTTCAGAGGAGGAATGGTTAGGTCAGGTTGGGGAGCATGCACTGGTACAGCACGTTGCTGCACCCACCACAGAACAAAACAGCTCTGGGTCCTGGTTGGCAACGGCAGACATGCGGTCCAGTCCCACACTCCGGAAATGACCCTCTATTTGCTGCAGCCATGTGTTATGTGGGTGTCCCCTTGGCCTGGTCCAGCCACTCAGATCCTCAACAGTGCAAGCCGGATCACCCTAAGGGAATCGTGCCACATGGCCATAGTGCTGTACCTGATGCTTCCTCACAATGCAGGTAATGTGCCTAATTCGGGACTCCATGAGCAACCGCTCGTTCAACACAAAGTCAAACCAGTGGTACCCAAGGATTCTCCGAAGAGACACAGTTCCAAAGGAATCAAGTCTTTGTCTCAGGTCACTGCATAGCCTCTATATCTAGCAACCATATAGGAAGACAGGAAGCACCAGGACTCTAAAGACTTGAACCTTCGTCCTTTTGCATAGATATTGGGAGCGCCACACACCGTTGGCACTCCATAAGAAAATTTTAGGTGGCTTTGACTGCGACACCATGAGCATATTAGGAATATCGGCAATGCTCAGATTAAGGATGGGCTTTAATTTAAAAAAAACATCCATGTGAAGCTAATTCCATAGTGACCATTGGACTACTATTAATCACCTAGCACTGGAGTACAAAATTGGTGCCAAAAGAGCCATGCCAAAATACAGTCTTGCCCAACTATGTCACAGATGTGATATGGCAATTGATCCCATAAAGCTCTACTCATTTTAGGAGAGTGTTTAAACAAAAAAAAAAAAAACAAAGTTCAGATGGGGTTACAAATGCAAACACTATAAAGGAGTGGGGGAAAAAAAATTTCCTGGTTTAATAAATCATACTTTTTGCTAGTTCACACTGAGGCAATGCACAGTTGTGGTGATGGAGGTGCAGTAACATTGGATGAGTTTTCCTTGAGATGTATTGGTTTCCGTGACACTAGTATCATTTCACTGTCTCATGATATCTCATGATGGCTGCTGAAAGCAAGTGCTTTTATTTTTGGTAGCACCCATCTTGTTTTATTCAAGTTTACCTAATGAGGATTCTAATTGACTAGTACATAAGACTGAAGAATTAGACATGTACCAATTGAGGTCTATATATTGAGGGCAGCAAAAGGTCTGTAGTGCTGTATGCTATTAGCTTGTACAAGTCTACTCTTCATCTTCTGTAAGACTGTCACAAAATTAAAATTCTTAAACTGATACTACAGCTCATTCCATAAAGTGAACTTATTCATTTTCTTCCTTACAGATGCCTCTCCTGTGATTGCAGCTCCTTCAATGTGGACAAGGCCCCAGATTAAAGACTTCAAGGAGAAAATCAGACAGGATGCAGACTCTGTAATCACAGTTGGACGAGGAGAAGTTGTAACAGTCAGAGTCCCAACACATGAGGAGGGATCTTACCTATTTTGGGAATTTGCCACTGATCATTATGACATTGGTTTTGGAGTATACTTTGAATGGACTGATTCTCCAAACACATCTGTCAGTGTTCATGTCAGCGAGTCCAGTGATGATGAGGAAGATGATGAAGGTAAAAAATCTGGTAACACTGCATTTTGTGAAACCTATTTTTATTGTTTGTGACTAATGCTATATTTACTTTATTAAGCTTTTTAGTTTTAAACTTAAGTGTTCAGCCATCTAGCTGTTTCTAACTAATTCTGTGTGGTAAAACATTTTTGATACTTCACATGACTAATTCTACTTAAAGTAAGTGCAGCAATAATATTGTATTGAATTGGAAAACCTGGAGACTAAGGCAGGACAGATTAAAATGGTGGCTGGACAAAAACAGCAAGAGAGGTGGACAGGACTGGTGCCTTTTTCATAAGAGTTCAGTTTGTTGGAAACCGCTTCATAAGTGATGTTGCAGTGTGACCTCAGATTGTCAGGGAACAAGTGCGGCTGTTTATTTGTTGAGGTTATGATGGGTGTTTATTGCTGATACAGGAGGTGTAACCTTACATATTGAGAATTACTGTAAACTTAGTTGGAGAAAGCCCTGCCACCATCCATTTCTGCCCTCACTAGGAACTCTTCGTTATTAAAGGGAGCAGTTATGCATTCTGTGTGAAGTGATGAATGGAAGTGAATAATGAGTAATTAGGGCAGAAATCTGGAAAGGACTGAGATGAGAATGTTTCTGTACAAATTTAAAATGATTGATTGCAAAGGAACAGGCTGAAGTGGTATAGCCATTGGAGGCAAAATGCAGAATCGCGGATAGATTTGTACTATGATGAAGTTTAGGGGATGAGACATCAGGAATGGGAGCAGTGGATGAAAACATGAGGACAACAAGAATTACTTTCATGGATGTCTGAAAACTGAGTAAAAGAGTTGGATTTGGTGAGGCAGCTGGCTGACTAAGGTAAATTTAAATAATGGGCACTAAAAGGGTTGGTAAGTGAAGCAGAGGCAATTAGTGTGCCATGTTTGGGCACTGAGTAACATGAGAGAACGCATAATGCAGATTGCCTGCTTCTCCAAACAGTCGATAATGTGGCTATATTTGAATTTACGGTGTGCTCACTAATGTTTGGGACAAAGATGTATTTTTCCATGACAGGTTAGGTGAATTGGTGTTGCTAAATTGGTCCTAGAGTATATTTGGTGTGTGTGTGTGTTTTGTATGTGTGTTTGCCCTGCAATGGTTTGGCGTCTTGTCCAGGGTTTGTTCCTGCCTTGCACCCTATGCCAGCTGGGATAGTCTCCAGCCCTCCAACATGACCCTGTCCTGGATTAAGCAGATTAAAAAAATGATGTTTATGAAACAGTTAGAGAAATTAGAACATCTGAGCCTATGTCTGGGGCCATTCACCATATTATTCTTGTTAGACTGAACTTTAAATGTTTTTGAGAAGTTCTATAGATTTTATACTCACAGAAGTGCTCAGTATTGGAACCAACATAAAGCACCATATCATCTCAGTAAAGAAGTTTTTGAAATCTATTTTTGTTTTAATTTCCCATATTTTTGATTGTCCTGTAAAAGCTGAAGGCTTCAGTTGCAATGGTAAACAAAATGTATGGGTCAAGTATGCTGCTTCAGGTGCCATGTTATAAAACGATGATAACAACAACATTGATTTATATAGCACATTTTCATACACAACAATATAGCTCAAAGTGCTTTACATGATGAAAAAAGACAATAAATAAGAATTAAAATTAGGGAACACTAACATAGGATAAAAGTAAGGTCCGATGTCCAAGGAGGACATAAAAAACAAACAAAAAAAAAAAAAAAAACTCCAGACGGCTGGAGATGGAAAAAAAAAAAATCTGCAGGGGTTCCAGGCCACGAGACCACCCAGCCCCCTCTAGGCATTCTGCCATTCTATAAATGACCTCACAGTCAGTCCTTGTTGTATTCAGGGCTCTCATGGAAGGACTTGATGATGACGGTCATGTGGACTTCTGGTCTTTAATCCATCAATGGAGGGACATCATGGTGCTTTGATTAGGTGGTGATGGCACAGGTCGCCATCACAGAAAACCAGAAAAAAAACCAGAAGAGAAAGTAGGGGTTAGTACGGATTTTGGAGCCACCATGAATAATAATAATTAATTGAATATACAGAGCATCAGGATTAAACTAAGGTGAAGCTATGAGAAAGCCATGTTAAAGTCATGTGTTTTCAACATTGTTTTAAAGTGCTCCACTGTATTAGCCTGGCGAATTCCTATTGGCAAGCTATTCCAGATTTTAGGTACATAACAGCAGAAGGCCGCCTCACCACTTCTTTTAAGTTTCATCCATCCATCCATCCATTTTCCAACCCGCTGAATCCAAACACAGGGTCACGGGGGTCTCCTGGAGCCAATCCCAGCCAACACAGGGCACAAGGCAGGAAATAATCCCGGGTAGGGTGCCAACCCACCGCAGGACACACACAAACACACCCACACACCAAGCACACACTAGGGCCAATTTAGAATCGCCAATCCACCTAACCAGCATGTCTTTGGACTGTGGGAGGAAACCGGAGCGCCCGGAGGAAACCCACGCAGACACGGGGAGAACATGCAAACTCCACGCAGGGTGGACCCGGGAAGCGAACCCAGGTCTCCTAACTGCGAGGCAGCAGCGCTACCACTGCGCCACCTAGCTCTTGGAATTCTAAGTAAACACTCATTTGAAGATCTAAGGTTACGAGTATAAGGTGTAAGACATTGCGAAATATAAGATGGAGCGAGATTATGTAAGGCAGTGTAAACCATAAGCAGTATTTTAAAGTCAATTCTAAATGGCACAGGTAACCAGTGTAGTGACATCAAAACTAGGGTGATGTGCTCGTATTTTCTTTTCCTAGTTAAGATTCTAGCAGCTGCATTCTGTACTAGTTGTAATCGATTGATGTCTTTTTTGGGTAGTCCTGAGAGGAGTACATTACAGTAATGTAGCCGACTGAAAACAAATGCGTGAACTAATTTCTCAGCATCTTGCAGTGTTATAAGAGGTCTAACTTTTGCTATATTTCTTAAGTGAAAAAATGCTGTCCTAGTAATCTGATTAATATGCGATTTAAAATTCAGGTCAGAGTCAATAGTTACCCTTAAATTCTTTACCTCCGTCTTGACTTTTAATCCTAATGCATCAAGTTTATTTCTAATAACCTCATTATATCCATTTTTGCCAATCACTAAAATTTCTGTTTTCTCCTTATTTAGTTTGAGAAAATTACTACTCAACCATTCGGAAACACAAGTGAGACATTGTGTCAGTGAATCAAGAGAGTCGGGGTCGTCAGGTGCTATTGATAAATACAGCTGTGTGTCATCAGCATAGCTGTAGTAGCTCACGTAATGCCCAGAGGTAATCTGACCTAATGGAAGCATGTAAATCGAAAAGAGCAGCAGACCCAGAGTAGACCCTTGTGGAACACCATATAGAATATTGTGGGTCTTTGAAGTATAATTACCACAACTAACAAAGAATGTTCTACTTGCCAGGTAGGATTCAAACCAATTTAAGACACTGCCAGAGAGGCCCAGCCATTGACTAAGGCGATTTCTAAGAATATTGTGATCAATGGTATCAAATGCAGCACTCAGATCTAAAGGGATGACAACAGATAAATGGCCTCTGTCTGCATTTACCCACAAGTCATTTACTACTTTAACGAGTGCAGTTTCTGTACTGTGATTTGTTCTGAAACCTGACTGAAACTTCTCAAGAATAGCATGTTTATTGAGGTGTCATTTAGCTGCATAATGACTACCTTCTCTAGGATTTTACTTAAGAAAGGGAGGTTAGAAATAGGTCTAAAAGTTTCAAAAGCACAGAAGCCCAGATTATTTTTCTTGAGCAGGGGTTTAACTACAGCAGTCTTAAGACAGTCTGGGAAGACCCCTGTATTCTAATGAAGAGTTTACTATGTCAAGAATACAATCGATTAGCACACCAGATACTACTTTGAAAAAACTTGTTGGTATTGGGTCAAGGACACGGGTGGAGGGTCTCAGTTGAGAAATTATTTTATATAAATCAGGTAAATCTATCCTGGTGAAAGAATTTCATTTGTTTATAATGGAGTACCAGGGTTTAAGAGAATCAGTATTGGGGAGATGTACTATATTATTTCTAATATAATTAATTTTTTGATAAAAAGTCTCATAAGTTTCACTGGAAGTATTTTGGAGGCATTCCATTGAGTGACCTGGGTTTAGCAGACGATCAATTGTAGAATATAAGACTCTGGGATTACTAGAATTGTTATTTATAATTCTAGGGAAATAACACCGCCTCTCAAGACGGACAATGTTGTTGTATTCTGTTATTTTAACCTTCAATATCTCATAGTGGATAATCAGTTTAGTTTTTCTCCATTTACGCTCAGCTCTCTGGCATGTTCTCTTTAGATCTCTTTAGATTTGGGTCTTCCATGGTATAAACAGTGCTAGAAGATTTTTTAACTATCTTTTCAGGTGCGACTGTCAGCAGCAGCTCTCACCTTAGTATTAAAATTTTCCACCTTACTATTTACATTATTCTCACTATTGTAGTAAGCACTACAAATGGACTGGTTGCTTAGAATGTTTGTAAATTTTGAAGCTGCTGATGAATCAGAGAAGCATTTTTTAACATGCTTCTCGTGAATATTTTCTATCATTATTTTTATATTAAATAGTAAGAGAAAATGGTCGGATAGACCAATATCAATGATCTGGTTCACATCAACTTTTAGTCCTTTAGTAATTACTAAGTAACATATGACCTGCTTTGTGTGTAGGCTGACTAACGTGCTGTCTCAAATGAAGAGTCCAGAAGGTTCATGAATTCTTTTACTTTCGGGTCACACTGATTATCAATATGAAAGTTAAAGTCACCGACTATACGAACATGTCATAGTTCGTAATTACGATTGACACCAAGTCTGAGAATTCCTCAAAGAAAGACGCATTGTATTTAGAAGGTCTATACATGGATACTAGAAACTGACAAACTCCATGAATAACAACGGCAGGATACTCAAAGGACTTGAATCTACCAAAGCTGACATCTTTAATAATAATAATAATAATACATTTTATTTATATAGCGCCTTTCCCATGCTCAAGGCACTTTACACTTTAACCAACTCGAGTATATGTTTGCTAAACCACCACCTTTCTTACCTTGGTGATCCGCATGAGCAAAGCTGTAATTCGAAGGCGCAGATTTGATTAAAATAGCTGCACCGTCTGAGCTAAGCCACGTTTCACTTGGTGCAATAAAATCAATTTTCCTATCACTAATAAGATTGTTGATGGAAAATGTCTTGTTGGTTAATGCTCAAACATTTAATAAAGCCATATTTAATGTTTTGGAAGAGTCAGAACTTAATTGTATGTGCGTTATGGGTATTCGCGATAGAAATTTAGTTTTTTTTTTATTAGCTCCACTCTGTGCGTGTTTTTTATTTAATCTATAATCTGTTTTTATAGTTTTAATACGTTGTTCATCTAGAGGTGTAATTGTAATTAAGTTATTCGTATTTATGCTGCACAGTTTTATTTTTTTTTTTTTTTACATGCATTGAGGTTAGTTATTAGAGTATTAATGCAGTTTACTTTGGAGGAATATTTTGTTACCAAATTCACGTCCTAGCAGAGCGTTATGGAAAGGGTTAAGAGTAAAAATAGAGTCAAGAGAGACTAATTACCTTAGCAATGTTTTCTGAGAGGACCCAGGTGCAGAATCTATTTGGATGCAGATCATCCCACGTGAAGAAATGCGGCCTCTCCCAGAAGAGGTCCCAGTTTTCTATGGACCCGATGTTTTGACTTTCGCAGAAGACCTTCAGCTAGATGTTTAACGCCAGCAGACAACTGTAATACTCGTTTGATCTTCGAACGAGAGGGGACTGAAATGAAAATTCTTGCAGCCAGGGTCCACCCCTTTGTGGCTTTAATTAGTGCTGAGAAGTCCGCCTTGAGAATCTCCAATTATCGGTATGTCATGTCGTTTACCCCAGCATGTATCACAATGAATCCCACTGCCCTATTCTTGCGCCTCTCAAAGACTGTCGGCGCTCGTCTCATAGCATCTCTGACACGAGCACTGGGAAAACAAGAGACAAAAGATTTCTGATTAGGGCAAGAGATGTTTAGGTTTCGTACAATTGAATCTCCAATCACAAATACATCACCCGGGGTTGAAGGCAAACTGGGGGTGCAGAGGGGGTCGAACTGGTTCTGGGTGGAGATGCTTGCCTGTGCCAGTGGAGGTGTTCTAGCCTTAAACCCCCGCCTGCATAGCTGAAACAGGCCGAGTTCTTCGTTGACGTCGTTGCTCCAACAACAAGGCGCGGGGGTAAAGCTCATTTGGCCTTGAAAGTGAGCGGCACAGCATGGAGTTGATGTTACAGATCTGCGATTTGCTGTGACAATTTGAGGTGTCAGGGAGGATTTTTCCAGCAGACGAGCCTTCAAATCACTCAGGTGCCTCCGTCTGGACAGGAGTTTCTGGATCTGGCTGTTGACAGCCTGGAGTTCTTCGACGACATGGTTCACCTCACTGTTAGCCATTGTCCGCTTCCACTTCGTGCCCTATGAAAGAATGAGAGAGAGATAAAGTCAGAGTTTATATTTATGCAAACTGAAAATACTGTAGTACAAAAGCGTGTAAAACAGTAAATACGTTGCTCTATTCATTGCTGTCAAACTTTTTTTTCTGCATTTGCTGACAGTTACACCTTGTATGACTTTAATATACTTGTGTGTGTTTGTTTATCACATTAAACACAATTGGAGACTCTGTAGTAATTTCTTTAGGTAAGCTTTAGTTTGATCTTCTGAAATCAGACTGGGAATCAGTATCTGTATTCTATTTGATAGAACCATTGACAGCATCTTGAAATCAGTGTTTATCAGTGATATTAATATATAGCAGGGGTTTTAATATCTTTAATCTGAGGAGTCAAACAAGAAAATTGGTACAAAACCGGGCACCCAAGAAGAAGATTATCATAATGACAGCAGATCCATATAGACAAATTATAATGGCTATATATAATTTTAAAAAAAACAACAAACTATATGCTTTTGTTTCCTTTCAAACATTTCTCTCGCATAAATACAGTGGTACCTCGTACTTCAAACATAACTCGTTTCAGGAGGCCATTTGAACTCTGAATTGATCAAAGTCCGAATCAGATTTCCCCGTTAAAAATAATGGACAGTGAATTGATCCTTTCCCAGACCATAAACAGTACCCATTTTGATAAACTTAAACAGCAAATAAAATGTGTAAGTACTGAAGTGAAAATTGCATTTACTGTACCTTAGTGAGGAGTGGTGATGTCCCGTGTGGACACCATAGTTAATAGATAACCAAACACACCAAAAATAAAGTGAAAAAAGCACTGCAAACACACAAGCATAATGCAAGAGATGTTTATCACAGTAAGAGGTAGAGGAGACTTGGGTGCACAACAGATGACGTTTACGCTCACTGTGTAAGCTGCCTCTGTTGCTGCATTTTTTCACTGCACGCGCAGTTTGAACGTAGAAGCATTATTCTAATTTAGCGTTCGAAGTTGGAATTGTTTGAAGTATGAGGCACCACTGTATTACTAATGGATAATAATGGAAAGCAGTCATTTTGTTAATAAGAGTTTTAATACTTTGTTTAGTCTTTATACACATGAAAAATTATAAAGGAAGTTTTGAAAGGCAATATTAAAGTGTAATTAGGCTCAATGAGGAACCAAAGGAATTTGGAAGGATAGCTCTTTGAATATATTTTGTCAGTCTTGTTCCTTTTTATATTGTCTAGTCTGTACAATACACATTGTCAAACAATCTGTGTCTGTTTTTGAGGTATGTGCAATATTTGTATATATAGTTGACGTGCTGATGTCGACTTTGCAAATGAGAAAGGCTGCCAAGAGTTGCTGATGGTTAATTAAAAAAAAAAAAAATACATTTTGCTCCTATAAACTTGGGTTTTTGTTGCTGCTAAGGAACCGTACGGGAATTTTTAAAACTTTTTCCCTTTAGATGGGTTTTTTTTTTTTTGCCCGCACAGAAGCAAAAGTAGCTGGGTGTTTGGAGGTGTGCTTGGAAAAGTTACTTGTACGTGTACTTGTTTTTGTTATCTGTATTTGAACTAGCATCGAGGAAGCAGAGTAGAAAGCAGCAGTGAATGATGCATCTGTAAGTAAATAACCGTGTTGTAGTCGTCTTCTTCTTTTGGCTGCTCCCGTTAGGCGTTGCCACAGCGGATAATCTTCTTCCATATCTTTCTGTCCTCTGCATCTTGTTCTGTTACACCCATCACCTGCATGTCCTCTCTCACCACATCCATAAACCTTCTCTTAGGCCTTCCACTTTAGCTGTTTCCTGGCAGCTCAATCCTTAGCATCCTTCTCCCAATATACTCAGCATCTCCCCTCTGCACATGTCCAAACCAATGCAATCTGATTTTGTCTTCCAACCGTCCAACTTGAGCTGACCCTCTAATGTACTCATTTCTAATCCTATCGATCCTCGTCACACCTAGTGCAAATCTTAGCATCTTTAACTCTGCCACCTCCAGCTCTGTCTGTTTTTCTGGTCAGTGCCACTATCTCCAACCCATATAACATATCTGGTCTCACTACCGTCCTGTAGACCTTCCCTTTCACTCTTGCTGATATCTGTCTGTCACAAATCACTCCTGACACTCTTCTCCACCCATTCCACCCTGCCTGCACTCTTTTTCACCTCTCTTCCACAATCCCCATTACTCTGTACTGTTGATCCCAAGTATTTAAACTCATCCATCTTCACCAATTCTACTCCCTGCATCCTCACCTCCTCTCTAGAGCATATCTCCACCTCTTCAGGGTCTCCTCAACCTGCTCCCTACTATCACTACAGATCACAATGTCATCAGCAAACGTCATAGTCCACGGGGACTCCTGTCTAATTTCGTCTGTCAACCTGTCCATCACCATTGCAAATAAGAAAGGGCTCAGAGCTGATCCCTGATGTAATCCCTCCTCCACCTTGAATGCATCCATCACTCCTACTGCAGACCTCACCATGGTCACACTTCCCTCGTACATATCCTGTACAACTCTTACGTACTTCTCTGCCACTACCGACTTCCTCATACAATACCACAGCTCCTCTCGAGGCACCCTGTCATATGCTTTCTCAAGGTCCACAAAGACGCAATGCAACTCCTTTTGGCCTTCTCTATATTCCATCAACACCCTCAGAGTAAACATCGCATCAGTGGTGCTCTTTCTTGGCATGAAACCATACTGCTGCTCACTAATCGTCAACTCATTTCTTAACCTAGCTTCCACTACTCTTTCCCATAACTTCATGCTGTGGCTCATCAATTTTATTCCCCTGTAGTTACTGCAGTCCTGCACATCCCCCTTATTCTTAAATTTCAGCACCAGTACACTTCTTCTCCACTTCTCAGGCATCCTCTAACTTTTCAAGATTCCATTAAACGATCTGGTTAAAAACTCCAGTGCCATCTCTCCTAAACAACTCCATGGTTCCACAGCAGTGGCGACTGCTCTAAGACTACAAGGGAAGCTCCGCTTCCTCTACTATGTCAGAAAATAAATACTCATATATGCACTGTCGTATTTATATTGGTTTTAATAAAAGTGCACTAGAACGCGTTCAACTTCATGACTAGCTCGTTCAGAATCAGGTATTTATTGTAGATTGTTTGACGCGATTTTCTAGTCCTACATTTCCGTGCGGCAGAGCGCGTTAAACCCTCCTGAAGCCCAGCTTCACTGGAGCTCTATGGGCAAGCACAGAGGAGCTTTTTTCACTGCAGAAAAGCTGGACGGTAATTGGATAAATGCACCAAAATCGTCACTTCCAGGGAAGCTCAGCTTCTCTGGGAGTGAATGGAGCAGTGGGCGGGCCAGGACGCTGGGCTGCTGCATGATGATTGGAGGAGCTGTTTAAAGGGCGGAACCCCATTTTTGATTGACAGCATGTCTTAAGTACACATTAGCACTACAGAGATTCGAGTTCAGTCCCATGCGGATTTGCAGGTGAAGTCGTACGACAAACTGCTGCACTCTGTATTGTTTGCTGGTGATATAAACCATTTTTGTTTGTACAAATCATTCTTTAAATAGTAAAAAAAAAAAAAACATATTGTAGCGTTCTTGACTTTCCTCCTTGTTTCAGCATTGTAAAGTTAGTTTGTTCATATAATTAAAGTAGCTCGTGGAAGGGGAAACTAGCCAGCTAGCAAGCTGTGCATAATGGCAGAGGCAGACGGTGCTAATATTGTTGACCTGCTTTTGGCAAAACCATTTAGTAGTCTTCCTTACGAGGAGAGACTCAGAATTAAACGGCAGGGCAGACCAACGCCCAAGATTGATCTGGTGCAAAAATCAGGAAAAATTAACAGGTCTTTTCAGCTCTCCTGGTATGACAAGGTGAACTGGCTGACTGGAAGTGCTGTGACAAAGAAAATGTACTGTTGGCCATGCCTCTTGACGAAACCTTCTCAGGGAATGGGATGTGTTTGGTCAAACGTGGGTTTTGGGGATCTGGGTAACTTTGACAGGCATGAAAAGTGCAAAGAACATGTGAGTTCATGTGCAAGGTTAAGTTGTCTGGGCAGGGTCAGGGTTGAACATGCAATCAATGGAGGTCTTCGCATTCAGATGGCAAAACATAATGAAACAGAAAAAAAAAACAGGGCCTTCCTAAATCGTCTAATTGATGTGACTTCCTTGCTTGGCCGTCAGGAGCTGGCATTCAGGGGGCATGATGAGAGTAGTGAATCAGCAAATAAGGGAAATTACAGGGAATTTACAGAAACATTAGCTAAATATGACTCTGTCTTGGCCACACAATTTCAGTCATCAGCTGTGTTTTCTGGTATGTCCCACTCAATCCAAAATGACTTGATCTCTGCTCTCGCAGCCACTGTTTCTGATCATATAAAAGGTGAAATTCAGACTGCTCCTTTTTTTGCATGGCAGGTGGATGAAGCAACTGACATATCTTGCCATGCCCAACTGTCTGTCATTGTTAGATATGTGGATAGTGCAGGTAAAATTCAAGAGTGCTTCATTGGATTTTTGGATGTGTCAGGGGGTCGAGATGCTCAGTCTGTGTTTGAAGTTTTAAACGAGAACATGCAGGGCTACAGTTTTAGAGAAAAACTTGTGGCACAAACCTACGATGGGGCTGCTGTCTTTGCTTCATCTCTCAATGGCCTACAGGCCAAAGTTAAAGTAATAGTCCCTAGTGCAGTGTTTGTGCATTGCTATGCACACAGACTGAACCTGGTGTAGTCCCAGGGTGCTAAATGCTTGCTGGAGTCAAGAATATTTTTTGCATCTCTCTCTGGGTTCACCACATTTTTTTCAAAGTCCACAAAAAGGATGTCTTTTCTTGAGTCTGCAGGGTCTTCAAGATTGCCCAGAAACGCTCCTACTCGATGGAATTTCACATCACGGATAGTGAGCACTGTGGCAAACAATTATGATGGCCTCCTGCAGACTTTTGACAAGATTACCCAGGATGAGAGCATGGATGATGACACATTAGATGCTGCCAAAGGCTTCATAATGAAACTGGAGGATTTTGAGTTTGTGTTCATGTTGTACACATATGAACAAATGTTCTCTGAGACAGATGTTGTCTTTGATATTGTCCAGCAAAGGGCTATGGATGTTCTTTACTGCAAAAAAAGAATTGGGTCTCTCCTTGCTTTTGTCAAGGAGAAGAGGTCAGAGGAGGCTTATCAAGCAGTTTTTGCAAAAGCAGCAAATCTCATATCAGACCCTTGAGATGAACCTATTAGAAAGCGCCGTCTGTCACAATTACAGGATCCCCAGGACCGCTACAGAAATTTGGACATGGCCATCCTAGACAATCTCATGGAGCAGATTTCTCAGCGTTTTTCAAATTTGGAAAGCATGAGCTTCTTAGAATTAGTCAATCCAGGGAAATTAGATGAAATGAGACAAGTGTTTCCAGAGGAGGCATTTGAAAGTGTGCTGAAAAGTTATGGCCATTTCTTTGACTCAGAATACTGAGATCTGAACTTCAAGTACTATATTCAGATCATGACTTACAGGGGAGCAGGGGTAAGCTGTGTGATTTCTTGGTGTTTTTTAAAGACATGGAGTTGGATAGTGCAATGCCTCAGCTATACAAGCTGTTGTCGTTAGTGGCAACAATTGGCGCTACATCAGCAGGTGTAGAGAGGAGCTTCTCCTGTTTAAAACAGGTCAAGTCATACGCCCGCAACACGATGGGCCAAGATCGTTTGAGCAACCTTGCTCTCCTGGTCACTGAGAGGAATCTGTTTGTTTAAGTCCCTGGAAAAGACGGCCAATTGGTACGACAGGGTCACAGACCATTTTCTGCAAAAGGAACGGAGGGCAGAATTTATGTACAAATAACATAATGAATTTTATGATGAAGGCCTAATATGAGCTTCCCCTGTTTCAAAAGCTAGCAGCCGCCACTGTTCCATAGGTATGTCATCTGGACCAACAGCTTTTCCATTCTTCATCCTCTTCATAGCTGTCTTTACTTCCTCCTTGGTAATCCGTTGCACATCCTGATTCATTATCTCCACATCATCCAACCTTCTCTCTTTCTCCTTCTCTTCATTCATAAGCCTCTCAAAGTACTCTTCCATCTGCTCAACACACTTTCCTCCCTTGGGAGTATGTTTCCATCTTTATCCTTTATTACCCTAACCTGCTACACATCTTTTCCAGCTCGGTCCCTCTGTCTAGCCAATTGGTACAGGTCCTTTTCTCCTTCCTTAGTGTCCAACCTCACATACAATTCATCATATGCCTTTTCTTTAGCCTTCGCCACCTCTCTCTTCACCTTGCACCTTATCTCCTTGTACTCTTGTCTCCTTTCTGCATCTCTCTGACTATCCCACTTCTTCTTTGCCACCCTCTTCCTCTGTATACTCTCCTGTAGTTCCCCATTCCACCACCAGGTTTCTTTTTCCTCCTTCCTCTGTCCATATGTCACGCCAAGTACCCTTCTTGCTGTCACCCTTACTACATCTGCTGTAGTTTCCCAACTGTCACGTAACTCTTCACTACCACCCAGTGCCTGCTTCACCTTCTCCCTAAACTCAACCTTGCAGTCTTCCTTTTTCAACTTCCACCATTTGATCCTTGGCTCTGCCCTCACTTTCTTCCTCTTCTTGATCTCCAATGTCATCCTACAGACCACCATCCTATGCTGCTTAACTACACTTTCCCCTGTCACCACTTTGTAGTCTTTAATCTCCTTCAGATTGATTCTTCTGCATAGGATGTAATCAGCCTGTGTGCATCTTCCTCTACTCTTGTACGTCACCCTATGTTCCTCCCTCTTCTTAAAATACGTATTCACCACAGCCATGTCCATCCTTTTGGCAAAATACACTATCCTCTGACCTTCTTCATTCCTCTCCTTGACACCCTTGACAACATACCTACCCATCACCTCCTCGTCTCCTCTGTTCCTTTCACCATTTCACCTTCAATTGAAATCCGCTCCAATCACCACTTTCTGTCCCTTGGGTACACTATTCATCACTTCATCCAACTCACTCCAGAAATGTTCTTTCTCATCCATCGCACACCCAACTTGCGGTGCATATGCAATAACAACATTCATCATCACACCTCCAATTTCCAGCTTCATAATCATTACTCTGTCTGACACTCTTTTCATCTCCAAAACACTCTTGACATACTGTTTCTTCAAAATAACTCCTACCCCATTTATCCTCCCATTCACACCATGATAGAACATTTTGAATCCACCTCTGATCCACCTGGTCTTACTCTCCTTCCATTTAGTTTCTTGTACGCACAATATATCAACCTTCCTTTTCTCCATCGTACCGGCTAACTCTCTCCCCTTACCAGTCATACTGCCAACATTGAAAGTTCCTACCCTCAGTTCCAGTCTCTTTACCTTCCTCCTGCCTCCGGACACGTCCCCCCCCCCCCCCCTTCATCTTCTTCGGCCAACAGTATCCCAATTTCCACCAGCACCCTGTGGACTAACAGTACTGCTGGTGGTCGTTGTTCACCTGGGGCTCAACCAATCCGGTATGGAAATTTGTATTGTTGTCCGCATATTGATATTGATTTGGCAAAATTTTACACCAGATGCCTTTCCTGACGTAACCCTCCCCATTTATCCGGGATTGGGACCAGCAAGAAGAGAAACACTGGTTTGTGCATATTCTGTGGCTGGGTTATATAACCTAGTTGTTGTGATAAGTACTTTAATAAGTCACTGAAACAGATTCTTTAGTTTCTGGGGGGGTTGGGGGAGGGTAGATGGAAAGGCCATGGCTGACTTCAAAGTAACATAACAAAGGGGAAGGCTCAGCAGTGCGTAGCAGCATAAGAAAGTAACTATCAGCAGATATTCACGAACCAAGTTTTATGTATTTATTTTAGATTGGAACGTTCTTAGCGGTCTGGAGGTAAAGCAGTTAAGTGAGAAACAAAGCGTATGGGTTTATTGATACAAAGGAATACAAACAGTGCAAGTGGAGAGCTTTTATGTAGGGAATAAGAGGAGCACAAAGTTAGAAAAGCAGACAAAAAAGTGCAATTGACCTCATAGAAGAACAAACAGCAGGCAGTTTAGAGGGAGGACAGTATAGGAGCTTAAAGGGACAGAAGGTGTAAAATAGTGTAATCAATAGTTTTACCATTTAAGTTCAATATTTTAATTTTAATTTAAAAAAAAAAAAAAAAGTTGAGGCAGTTTTAGTAATCCTGAATCAAATTTAACAATGAAGCACAGTGCAATGCACGTCCTATTGGATGTTGGACGCTTTAGATGAAAGCATGGAGGAGCCAGTCGCCTATGAGGGCTACATCTGCAGGAAATGCCAGCTGATTCAGCACCTCGACCTCCGGGTCACTGAACTGGAGGAGGAGTTGGCTGGCCTGCATTGTAGAGAATTGGCAGACCTGGCCCAGGTGTCCTTTAGAGAAATAGTGTGCACCCCTAAGGTACCTCGGGAGGAGATTCCAGACCAGACAGGTAGAGATAGGTGGGTCACAATCACAAGGTGTAAGGTAAAGGGTGCACAGTGTTCAGGAGCATCAATCCCAGAATTAGAAGAGTCAAACCGTTATGTCCTTGTGGAGCTGGATGGTGTGTCTGATAATTCTGAGGTGGTAGGCAGGTATGACGAGCCCCAATGGGCCACCTGAAAACTAGGGGGATTGAAGCGCAGGTTTGCTCCTGAGGCAGAGTGTCTTGCACAGTGTGTTGTCCTCTGGGTGCTTCCCTGAATGGGTGGATAAGGTCTTGGCCAGAGTGGGGATGGATCTAAAGTTGTGGTGGGGCACAACTTTGATTGTAATGGTGCATGCCTTCACCCTTTTAAGTATAGCTAAAAGTTCCATGAAAAAGTGAAGTGTTTGGGCATCCTTACTATATCGTGCTAGGATATTGGGAAATATTTTTTTTTATAATTTTGCAAGTTGTGTCTCCTTTGGGGCCCCTTTGTATGTTTTTTTTTTTTCCCCACCCCCATCCCTCTGCGAAATCTGAATATGCCTACATAGTATAAGCATTTCCTAGCCACTATTCACACAGTTGTGTGCTGTTTCAGCTGTCTGTACAGAATATCCACACAAGTAACCTATCACTACACCCTTGCAAAACTCTCCATAAAAACATTATATTACAAATTTGTACTCTCCTATCATTACTAACAATATATAACAGACCAAAAAAAACAACATAATTTTTAGGTCTGAATATGCCTTTGAGACAACCAGTATTAGGCCTGACTGGGATGGTAAAAGTCAGCAGTAAGTGCAATCAAAGTCTATTACACAACAGTATTACTAAATTAATTTAAGGCAAATGGGGTGTATAAGGGCTAAAATAAATAATTAAAATAATTTGTTATAAACAAATTGCAACCCCAGGATTTGCAAGTGTCGTGTCTCTAAAAAGGATGTACTCTTTCTTTATGTACGTTTTCCGTATGTAAAAATCCATGTTAAAGAAGGGTTTAATTATTAATGGGTCAGTGTCACAGATTGACTGTTTGTACTTGACAAATATTTTAGATACCATTCATAAAACTGAAAAATGCAATCCCTGTATGATTATATATAAGATCTGATACACTACAAACTAATATACTGTAGAATGTTAGAAAAATGGCCAATAAATCATATGGGTGAAAAAGTGTTGTCAGGTAAGCCTTGAGTTGTGGCCATTTTGTTGTTTTCTTGCAGCGTGATAGGGTAACACCAATGACAAACGTGGCAGTGCTGACCAGGTTTTGGCTCTTCATGACTGCTTGATCACAATTTTTTCAGAAATAAAGTTAAAATTTGAACAGAAGGTGTGCTGCAATGTGAAATAATCTCTCGTCCAAAATAAATTTGAAGTATAAAAAGGTCCAGTTTTGAACCTGGTTGATGCAACTACACAGTCCTAGAAGGTTTAAGAAGATAAAAAATGACAACCTTATTGAAGTATTCAGAGATGGCATCAAGATTTACCTTGGCCACTGGTGGTGTGTTGATAGTCAAAAATCCTACAAATGTAGTGACCTTCTTAGAGTAAAGCTAATTAATGTTTTGTATAATTTAAAACATAACAGTGTAGTTTAATGTAGAAGTATTGTATTGAAACGTGTTACTGTGGTCTAATTTTTTTTTTTTCCCTTTAGGAGAAAATCCAAGTGAAGAAGAAAAAGCCAAAAAGAATGTAAACAAGCCTCAGGTGGATGAGATTGTACCAGTATACAGACGAGACTGCCATGAAGAAGTTTATGCAGGCAGCCACCAGTACCCAGGAAGAGGAGTGTATCTTCTTAAATTTGACAATTCATATTCCTTATGGAGATCAAAAACAGTTTACTACAGAGTTTATTATACTAGATAAGACAGCATTAAAGACAATGGGGTGTGCAGGATGGAGCATGGATTTGTTTAAAAAAGGTAGTCGATTCAGTCAATTTAGATCCTTGTTATCCATGCCCGATGCATGTGGACATTATTGGCCATTGTTGGTTCTGTGAAACAATAATAAAAAAAGCTATTTCCAAAAGAAATATCCGCGTTATCAACCTGTTTTGGAGTATCACTGTTTCACTGGAGAAAATTGTTTTTCTGACTTGTTCAGATACAGACATCCTGTAGTTTACAGAAGTGACTAGCAGATTGCCATTGGTGTTCAGAAAGATCTTTGCTTCTTATACACACAGCATTGTGATAATTACTTTTTCTGATGATTTACATTATTTCAATACATGACTAATTGTTTCTTTTCTAATTGCACATTACCTGCATATTAAATGTAGAGGAGGGAGAAATATATCTGACATTCTGAGATCTTACATTTATCTTACATAGTTTTGAGCTGCTATAACTAAAGGAAAAAAAAAGTGTTTGCACCATAACAGAAACAACTAATTTATATAAACATATATTATCTGTCTTTTTGATGACTCTATATACATCTACATCTCATTCATACAAGTCTCCGTTTTAGAGTAAATATGGTTTAGATTAATTTTTGATAAAATATCCTTATGTGAAAATTCTGCAAACCCCAGATTTTTACTAAAATCTCATAACATGTATTTTTGTGTTACAAAATAAAATACTTGCTGGAGCAGCATGTACTACATGAAGAAATGTAATGAGGCAACGTGGCTTCCCTTAAATCAGTCGAATCCGAGGGTGATTGTGGTTCCACTCTGCTGTCCCAAATGAGGTCAATAGAGTAATTAAATAAATTAATAAGTTTCAAATATATTTAAAAAAAACAAAAGCCTACAATAAAATTTATTAAGGAGTAAATGGTATCAGTCCATGTTTCGGTTGCCTTGTCTACTTGTTTAAATATTATTAAAATCATTTGAATAAGCTCTTCATTCTGATTAAGATGCCAAACCTGTCAAACTGTTCTCATTAATGATGTATAAACAGTTATTTCAGATATTGAATCTTGAACTGGGCCCCATCTTGAAGCGTTGCATGGACATGGGTGTCATGCTCCAGTACCCAAGGTAAATGCACCAAGTATGTCTCGGACTGGAGGACCTTGTTAATCTTCCTGCTGTTTTAAATGTTTATTTTGTTTACCTGAAAAATACCATTGGGCCAATTTGTGTTGGTAGAATAGATATGGAATAAAAAAGCGTTCAAGTGTTTTTACAAATTTGTTCCCAAAAATATTTGATTTGTAGACTGATGTAGAATGTAACGACAAAGCGATTCTAACACTGCTACTACTTTTACTTTCTGAGTCCACGCTGGTTATTTTGATGCTCACTTTTTTTTTTTTTTTTGTGTTTTTTGTTTTTCTCCCCCTTCAAAATCAGTCTTCCACCCTAACGTTGAGGTATGTATGGGTTTAGCTGCTAAAAGCTAAAAACCTTGTCATGATTAATAAATTCCTGCTTACAGTACCCTGCATAATGTAGAATTTCAAATGTAATATTTTCTAAGTAAGCAACTAAGCAAAATATGGGGAACCGTTTAAAGAGAGATTGGAACATGGAGAATGGGCTCCTGTTAATCGCAGTGGACTTTCATTTATAAGGTGGTTGTGTATTTTTGTCACTTAGTTCCATGTACTGCACACTCCTAAGTGTGATGATATGTGTGTTTTGCTATGTATTAATAGGAGACTAATTATATAACAACAGATTAAGGGAGTGGGGCTCACCTTTGCTGTCCATTGCAGATCTCACTGCCAAAAAACAAAATACTCTTATCTTTGTGTGCACGAATATGTGTGTGTTTGCCCTGGAAATGAAATGTTAATTATGCTTTTAAAAATTAGAAAATAGCATTTTCTACAACTTAACAGTTTCTAGTTGAATAGCATTTGCAGTTTAATCCCATGTGAAATTTATAAAAATGCACCTAAACAAGGTCTCAAAGCACTATCTCTGCAGCTATTGTCACCTTCATTTTAGCCTGTGAGCGACGGGGGCGTCCCTTTCACAAATGTTTTTTGCTCATATGCTTTTTGCGGTTTGACTCTTTCTTTGTTTAGCATAACAGCCGCCATTCTTGACGTTAGCCTGTCATATTCATACTGTAGTGCTTTTATGTTCTTTGATTATCTGGATTGTATATTTCCTTTTTGCTGTGAATTTTTTGCTTTACAATACAGTTTTATTTTTAATGTTCTAAAAAAAAAAAAAATAGCCTGAATCATTTAACATTATCACTGTTCTGCTTCAGATGCCAGTAAGTTCACTGTTTTAAGCTGATTGTTTTTCTTTATTGGCTGATATCTACTAGGAGATATTAATTTTGATTAAAAATGTTCCAAGACTGAACACACTCAAACTGCTTAAAGGGGAAGAAGCAGCCTGACATTTCTTTGTAGCTCCTTGTTCTTCTAACCATTAAACACTAGGCTTTGCATTAAGAATACATCCTCATCACTAGCCATGTTTAGTTAAATGTCGTTTCATATGTGTATATGATAACTTTATAGCTGAAATTGATTATGGAAAATACTTAAGTACACCCAAAAACATCAGTAGACACCTTATCCTTCAGGTGTTTTTGTATCGTTTTGCTTTAAACTGCAAAAGAAGGTAAGCTGGATGGTCATTTTTATTTAATTCAAGTGATAATGTTAAATGTTATTCCTTTGGGGAAGGGGTGTGGAATATGGTGATGTATGATAAAATGTATTTGGAGATCTTTATGTAAACTGTAAATTAAAATTCTGACATATGCAGTTATTGAAGGATGTGCTTTATTCTTTTATATACATTTTGTTTTCTTTATACTTTTGACAGCTAATCCAAGGCTGATGTTATCTTTGCTAAGTGTATTATTCTTCACTCTGTGGTTGTACTCCTGACTCGCTGAGCTGTTCTATACACAAAACTGCTGTTAACATAATACAAATACCGCATAAACACCAGTTGCAGACCACTTTTTACTGGTTTGGACCTTATGTAAAGCCATATTTTTATTAAGTTCTCATGCAAAAGATTTCCGTTTATACAGTGATGGTTCCATGCGTAGAGTAGTTGAGGTCCAATTTGGCTTATTCAGACTCGTCTTGTGTGAATGTGGCTGCACGTGTGATCAGCTTACTGTGTGAGCTGCAAGACAAGTATGTGGTACACACGCAAGCAGAGAAGATGAGCTGTGCGTGAACTTACCACCTCAGATCACATTCTTCTCTGACCGTTCAAGTACATGCACCCTGGAGGTTAGCTGAGACACCGTGGACTTTAAAGGTGCTGCCATGAACCAAAATGTGCTTTTGTTTCCTTGAATATTAGAACCAGACAAGTTCACTTACGCTTCAACTGCAAGCGTGGTACGTACATCCAAAGTTTGTTATCCTGGGAAGTCCCCTCTTTCTCTGTCCTTTGCACCTTTATTTTCATTCTGCATTTCCACAGCGAACAAAAAATAGTTTTACCCCAGGAGGCTCAGTAAAGATTTGGCTCTTTTAAAGCCAGTACTTGGCTCAGTCTGAACATTTTCCAGCCTCGGCCTGCGAATGCTCAGCTGCTTGCCCTTATTTCATGTCTTAAGCATGTAACTAAATTAAGGGAGATTTCATGTATGTTGTCTGTTTTGTAGGATAGGCAGCACTTAGAGAAATGTGCTCTCCACTGATATGGCCAAATTTGACATTTTTGTTTCTGGAAAATAGCAAATGGATCAATGTCTGTAGGCAATGGTGGAGGATCTCTGCCAGTTTGAGGCCGCATTTCCAGAAACAGAGTTGGTGATTTAAACAAAATGTATACCCCATCCTCACGGTTAAGAGCATGACAGTAACCCTAAACCACAGGTGTCGTACTCCGGTCCTCGAGGGCCGCAGTGGCTGCATGTTTTCATTCTAACCATCTTCATTAGTGAGCCTTTTTTACTGCTAATTAACTTCTTTTGCTTTAGTTTTAATTAACTTGACTCAGGCCCCATAATTGTCTCTTTTTCCTTAATTAGTAGCCAAACAATAATGAGACATCAAACAAGCCACCACATAACAGAAAAAACAGAAAAATCAACAGATTTGGAAATGTCTGCTGTGGCAGACTGAGAGCAGCAACAAGCCATTGAATTAAATAACGGGTTTAATTAACAGCAAGCATCAGCTTCTCATTAAGAGACTGGGTGGAGTGAAATTGGTTGGAGTTTGAAATCCCAGTTTAGCTGGTCATCTGTTGGCTCGTTTCACGTCTCATTTCTGTTTGGCTGTCATATAATGAAGAAACAAATCAATTCAGAGAACTGAATCCTTAAAAACAGGGCTTTTGAAATGAAGGGAAAAGGAGTTAATTAGCAGTGAAAACAAATCACTGATTAGGAAACAAGTTAGAATGAAAACCTGTAGCCACTGCGGCCCTCCAGGCCCAGAGTTCGACACCCCTACCCCAGGGGTAGGCAACGTCGGTCCTGGAGAGCCGCAGTATGTGCAGGTTTTTGTTCCAACCCAGTTCCTTAATGAGAACTCAATTATTGCTGATGAAGCACATATTGCTTAAGTGACATTTTGGTGCTTCATTTTAGTGGTCTCGCTTGTTAAGGTTCTCCAACCTTGATTGCTTATTTCAATCTTAAACTGCTGCATTCAGTGTTTTAATTGCTCCTTATTAGCAATAAGATGTAAAAGACAAAGCAGCCAGCAGTTCTCCAGCTAGCTTTTTTCCAATTACATCTGTGTGTGTCCATCATGCACGGTTTGATTTAATAAAACACTTAATAGAAAAATGTGACAGACTGAAAATGATCTGTTTTAGGCTTCATATCATTTGGATGATATCTTTGGAAAGGAAAAAAATCTATGATATAAGAGCCTTACATTGCACAGACTAACAAGCCATAAAATTAAATAAGGTCTGAGATTGGCAATGATTGGTTTCTAATTAAGCAATTGGGTTGGAATGAAAACCTGTAGCAACTGCGGCTCACCAGGACCGACGTTGCCTACCCCTGCCCTACCCTAAACATACAGCCCAATCCAAAGCCAGGGACCCCTACAGCAAATCCTGTTGATGCCGAAGCAAGCAAGACGGCCAAAGTCAGCAGTGGGATTGTGGTAAGTTCTCCAACAGGCTTGGAAAAACAAACTATGCAAGTACCTTCAAAAACTGCATGACAATGGCCTTGAGAGAGCTGCTGCTGTTTTAAAGCACACAGTGGTCACGCCGACTTTAATGCTTTGAATAGTTTCATTAATCAGTATTTTTAAAAGTATTTCTACTTTTATAGTGTTTTCTTCACAACACTCCTGTATATAACCCAGCATTTCTCAACCCTTAAGTATTTGCGACCCGAGTTTTCATAAGTTTTAATCGCATCCCCCCTAACTTTTTTTTTTTTTTTTTTTTTGAAAGGAGCCCACTAATACCAATTTGTTCTTTTTAAATTAATGATATATCATAGATGGATATTTTATTGTACCTACTTAACTTTTATCGACATTTATCTGACTCTATATTTTTCTAGGATCAGAATGTAGTTTAACTTAATTTGTTTTGGTTTCAATAGATGTATTTTTCATATTTTTGATTATTTTCTTTTTCACATCTTCGCGCCCCTCTAGGGGGGCCCGCCCCACAGTTTGAGATCCACTGATATAACCCATCATATTTTTAATAAATGTTTATCCCTTAAGTGCATTTTTGCTTTCTATAGAATCCTAATCCCTAAGAGGAATTCAAATATACTAATACAATATTATTATTGACTCTGTTAAAACTTAAGCCAGTGTGCAAGTGAAAATGAATTTTCCATAAATATAAATAATGCACTGTTTCTTGGGAGAAATTGCTGTCATTTTTTTTAATTTTTTTTTTATAAAGTTTCAGTTCAGTTGTTGCCTTTATTGTTTGTGCTTGTTTAACCTTTAAGTCTGAATATTTGTTTGATCGAGTGACTATATTTTGGTTTCTTAAATGTTTTTTGTTGGCTGTTGCTCATCATTGTGTCATAGCAATAAAAAGCTTCACAACCTGTCAGTGGCACAAGGTTGCACTGAAAAAGCTCACTAAATCGGAGATAACCAAAAGTGTTTTTGTTTGTGAAAAGGGACATTTATGAATAGAAGTCTCTGGATGTGTGAAGGAGATGGCAAGACTATTTTTGAGAGTGATAGATTTACATTCCCTATAAAGTACTGTCACTCCAGTGCATACGTAGAATCAAAGTGCAGTATATAAAATGCAAAGGAGTGCGTCTGTCTGTGAACCACTGGTGACTAGAACCTTGATCTTGGTCTTAATCGAAAGTTAAGGATGTGATTGATATCTGCTGGTCAAACAAAACCTGTGGCCTGCAGCAACCTCTGGGAAGTTTTTAGAGTTTGAGAAGTAGATTCAAATTCCAGTTTGCCTGTTCTCCCTGTGTTCTTAGATCAGCAGCAGACAGTGTATTAGGCTGACCTTATTCATCTCATGGTACAGTATGTACAGCACCTGCTTTTCCAGTCCAGGGTTACGGAGTAATGCTAGGTTGATTGGTGACTAAATGGGCCCAGTGTTGGCATAGAAGTCAATATGCCATGCAAGAGGCTCTTGTCCTATTTCAGAGTTGAGTTCGGCCTCATGCCCTGGACTGGCAGGTATGGCACCAGCTCTGAGCAACCCTGAAATTCAGTCAAACAAATTCAGTAAATGGGTGGTATGTATTAAAAATCTTTTATGCACTGGTGAACTACCATTGAGACTGTAGTGTTTTATGTTTAATGTTACTACTGCTATTTTCATATTTTTATTCCCATTAAAATATGATCAGTTTTTCACTAAATGTATATGATAAAAAATGGAAGTGAATGACATGTACAGTCGTGGCCAGAAGTTTTGAGAATGACACAAGTATTGGTATTCAGAAAGTTTGCTGCTTCAGTGTTTTTAGATCATTTTGTCAGATGTTTCTATGGTATAGTGAAGTATAATTACAAGCACTTCATAAGTTTCAAAGGCGTGTATAGACAATTACATTAAGTTTATGCAAAGAGTCAATATATACAGTGTTGGCCCTTCTTTTTCCAGACCTCTGCAATTCACCCTGGCACGCTGTCAATCAACTTCTGGGCCAAATCCTGACAGACGGCAGCCCATTCTTGTATAATCAATGGTTTGGAGTTTGTCACAATTTGTGAGGTTTTGTTTGTCCATCCGCCTCTTGAGGACTGACCACAAGTTCTCAATGGGATTAAGGTCTGGGGAATTTCCTGGCCATGGACCCCAAATTTCAATGTTTTGTTCTCAGAACCACTTAGTTATCACTTTTGCCTTATAACATGGTGCTCCATCATGCTGGAAAAGACATTGTTTGTCACCAAACTGTTCTTGGATGTTTGGGAGAAGTTGTTCTCGGAGGATTATTTTGGTACCATTCTGTATTCATGGCTGTGTTCTTAGGCAAAATTGTGAGTGAGCCCACTCCTTTGGCTGAGAAGCAGCCCCACACATGAATGGTCTGTGGATGCTTTACTGTTGGCATGACACAGGACTGATGGTAGTGTTCACCTTTTCTTCTCTGGACAATCTTTTTTTCTGGATGCCCCAAACAATTAGAAAGGTGATTTTATCAGAGAAAATGACTTTACCCCAGTCCTCAGCAGTCCAATCCCTGTACCTTTTGCAGAGTTTCAGTCTGTCCCTGATGTTTTTCTTCGAGAGAAGTGGTTTCTTTGCTGCCCTTCTTGACACCAGGCCATCCTCCAAAGTGTTCGCCTCACTGTGTGTGCAGATGCACTCGCACCTGCCTGCTGCCATTCCTCAGCAAGCGCTGCACTGGTGGTGTGCTCATCTCGCACCTGAATCAACTTTAGGAGACGGGCCTGGCACTTGCTGGACTTTCTTGAAGTCTTCTTCACAGCAGCAGTGGAAATGGGTTTTTTGGGATTAAGTTCATTTTCATGGCAGAGAAGGACTTTGTAATTAGTTGCAATTCATCTGATCACTCTTCATAACATTCTGGAGTATATGCAAATTACCATCATAAAAACTGAGGCAGCAAACTTTGTGAAAATTAATATTTGTGTCATTCTCAAAACTTTTTGCCACTACTGTAGAAGGTTCAATAGCTGTGGGCCACACTAAGAGCCTGCGGCTTTTTGATGAACCTTTACATTCTTACTCAAGAGGATGTGGTACTAGAAAAAAATATAATGGAGTTCAGGGCTAATTATTTCTTCTCCATTTGCTGTTTCAGTTTTCTTGCTTTCTGAAATTTAGCTGGCAATACTGGTGTACATAAAGGCCTGCTTTCTTGCAGACTAAATTTTTCTTTTGCTTACATTATGTGTCATGTTTTAAACTTGACAGATCTGAGTTACATAAAGTTTTATCCTGTTGTGGAAACTGCTTTTTATTGAATCATAATTGTAATTGTGGATTTTTATGGGCTTAAGAAATTGAATGGATGGTTTTTTTACAGCATATTGTACTTAAATATAACATAACCCCCAAAATCAGAAAATCAAATATTCCTGGTTGCTCAATGAGATCAAATCGTGAACAAAAGAAAGCTGGTTATTAACGGTTTTCATCTTTATGAAAGACACAGACTTGTTACTCATTTACAAGTCAAATGATGTTTCACTGCACATTGCCACTCTGTTTGTTTGTTTGTTTAATTTATCAAGATTGCTTCTATAATTAAACAGTTGCTTTTCTTGCCTGAGTAGTGATTTCCAGTTCTGTTAATTGCTAAATTATTGTATTTCAGTAAATCACATTCATTTTTTTTTTTTTTCTGATTCTGCCAAATATACTTGGCCAAATGATAACATCAAATTTTCATGCAGATTTCTCCAGCAATCATCTAATAATTACAAGAGGAATTATATCTCCTTACTTTCTGCACTTTTATCTAAAGCTGTTCTACTAGCCCATGGACAGATTCCTGGGTTCAAATACCAGGCTGGTCACACCGGTGTGGAGTCCACACTTTCTACTGACATCTATATGGATTTTGCTTCCACAGACATTAACCCTAAGATGATTTCATGGGTTGTGAATGTGCCCTGGTGTGGACCTTAGTCTTCCCTAAGGTAGACCTAAATAGTCCCAAAGACTCATGGGAAGGGCTGTAGTGTAGCAGGTCCACAGCTCACGTCAAAAAGGGCACTTTTTAAATAAATAATCGCGGTCTTCGCGGCTTAGAAAGGGGGCGTGGCAGTGTGGCGGATCAGTTCCCAGGGGAGTTCGTGATGCAGGTCATCCCCGCTTAAGTGCACAGGTGAGGAGTCGTCCGCATCCGTGATTGTTCCCGGGAGCTGCTAATTGCCACATCTGATCCACAGCCCTGTGATACATAGAAGCGTGAGGCGGCTAGGAGAAATGAAAAAAGAAAAGAAAGAAAGAAATGGAGGTTATGAGTGAGGAAGAAGGCAGGAAGCGGGGAGAGAAAAGCCGATACAGGAGTGAGTGAACGAGCAAGCGCAGGCTCGAGGGTGGCTGAGCAGTGAGCCTGGGTGTTTGGCCGACACCCGAGGAGCAGTCGATTGTGGTCGCTCCCGCTGAGCATTTTATGAAGAGTGGGAGTGACCGGAAGAAGGATGGCTCACCGCAGGAGTCGGGACTTGGGATGTGAAAGCCCCAACGTGATCACCCTGGTCGCGGTTTAGTGAAGCCTACCGGAGCCAGGGATCAGTGAGGTGAAAGGACCTGCAGGAGAAGGCAGAGAGAAGGTCAGCTGCAGGTAGGGTGGCGCCCCTGGTGCATAGCCTGGACGAGAGAAGCGGGAGTCACCAGTAGAAGAAAGGCACCGGCTTTGTCTTTCTTAAAGGGACAGCTTCCAGCCATTGTTTTAACCTCATTTTTTTAAGGATTTTTTTCTAATGGATTTTAACCTCCACTTTTCAACTATTTTAATGGATTATTTATTTAATGACTTATTTTGATACACTGCACTTATTTGAACTTTGTTTTGTTGAATTTTAAATAAAAGCACTTTGCACTTTTTGCACCATCCCCTTGTTTCATTGTTGTGCCTCACTGCCTAGCTCATCGGTGACATTACCGACGGTGTCGGGTTCCAGAGCTCCCAGAAGCGAGATGGGAGCATGGAGTGAACCCGCATCGTCACAAGGGCTTTTAGAATTGAAGACAGGACTCTTGACCGAAGAATGATGGGGAGAGGTGGATCTTCAAGTGAAAATGTCACTTTGGACTTACTGTTTATATATGCCCTGATAATTCCAGAAGTAATTAAAGAAGTTTGTTTTGCACGTGTTGAGCAAGCAACAGGATAAGTTATGTGACATGAATTTTGTGAGCTTTTCTTTTTTTACTGACGCTTTTCAAATTGTTTGCCATTGTATAACACTGGCCACCATTGAGGTCTGTTATGTCATAAGCTTTCTTCTCTCCATTCTGCATGAAAACACAAGATTATTTTTGTTTCTTGGCCACCATTACTGCAAAGTACATGGTATACTGCAAGTAATATATAAAAATATATATTTTTAAATTGAGTATTTCTATAAACTGAAAGTAACAAATCCTTAGCTTTTATAAGATTCTATCTCCAACTTTAATAAGAACTCTAATCGGACAGAATAAGTCTTTCTTTCAGAGTTGCAGCAGCCAGTGACCAGCCACGTTGCAATTTCAAACTATGTAACACCACAAGCACTACATAACAGACAGAGATTTAACCATTTAACTGGCTTCTTCTTCAGCTACTCCCGTTAGGGGTTGCCACAGCAGATCATCTTCTTCCATACCTTTCTGTCCTCTGCATCTTGCTCTGTTACACCCATCACCTGCATGTCCTCTCTCACCACATCCATAAACCTTCTCTAATTCCTTCCTCTTTTCCTCTTCCCTGGCAGCTCTATCCTTGGCATCCTTCTCCCAATATACCCAGCATCTCTCCTCTGCACATGTCCAAACCAACGCAATCTCGCCTCTCTTACTTTGTCGCCCAACCGTCCAACCTGAGCTGACCCTCTAATGTACTCATTTCTAATCCTATCCATCCTCGTCACACCCAGTGCAAATCTTAGCATCTTTAACTCTGCCACCTCCAGCTCTGTCTCCTGCTTTCTGGTCAGTGCCACCGTCTCCAACCCATATAACATAGTTGGTCTCACTACTGTCCTGTAGACCTTCCCTTTCACTCTTGCTGATATCCGTCTGTCACAAATCACTCCTGACACTCTTCTCCGCCCATTCCACCCTGCCTACACTCTCTTTTCCACCTCTCTTCCACAATCCCCATTACTCTGTACTGTTGATCCCAAGTATTTAAACTCATCCACCTTTGCCAGCTCTACTCCCTGCATCCTCACCATTCCACTGACCTCCCTCTCATTTACACACATGTATTCTGTCTTGTTCCTACTGACCTTCATTCCTCTCCTCTCTAGAGCATATCTCCACCTCCCCAGGATCTCCTCAACCTGCTCCCTACTATCGCTACAGATCACAATGTCACCAGTAACCATCATAGCCCACTGGGACTCCTGTCTAATCTCGTCTGGCAACCTGTCCATCACCATTGCAAATAAGAAAGGGCTCAGAGCCGATCCCTGATGTAATCCCACCTTCAACTTTAATGCATCTGTCACTCCTACCGCAGACCTCACCACTGTCACACTTCCCTCTACTACAAAGAGGACTATTTCATTTATGTTAGGTAGAATGCCCAGAGGGGACTGGGCGGTCTCGTGGCCTGGCACCCCTACAGATATTTTTTTTTCTTTTTTTTTCTCCAGCTTTCTGGAGGTTTTTTTTTGTTTTTTCTGTCCACCCTGGCCATCTGACCTTACTCCTTTTCTATGTTAACTAATGTCTTATTTTAATTTCTTATTTCGTCTCTTATTTTTCTTTTCTTCATTATGTAAGGCACTTTGAGCTACTTTTTGTATGAAAATGTGCTATATAAATAAATGTTGTTCCCTCATACATATCCTGTACAACTCTTACGTACTTCTCTGCCATTCCCGACTTCCTCATACAATACCATAGCTCCTCTCGAGGCACCCTGTCATATGCTAACTCCAGGTCCACAAAGATGCAATGCAACTCCTTCTGGCCTTCTCTAAACTTCTCCATCAACATCCTCAGAGCAAACATAGCATTCTGTGGTGCTCTTTCTTGGCATGAAACCATACTGCTGCTCACTAATCACCTCACTTCTTAACCTAGCTTCCACTACTCTTTCCCATTACTTCATGCTGTGGCTCATCAATTTTATCCCCCTGTAGATATTATAGTTCTGCACCAGTACACTTCTTCTCCACTCCTCAGGCATCCTCTCACTTTCCAAGATTCCATTAAACAATCTGGTTAAAAACTCCACTGCCATCTCTCCTAAACACCTCCATGCTTCCACAGGTATGTCATCTCGACCAACGGCCTTTCCATTTTTCATCCTCTTCACAGCTGTCTTTACTTCCTCCTTGCTAATCCGTTGCACTTCGTGATTCACTATCTCCACATCATCCAACCTCTTTTCTCTCTCTCATTCTCTTCATTCATCAGCCTCTCAAAGTACTCTTTCCATCTGCTCAACACACTCTCCTCGCTTGTGAGTACATTTCCATCATTATCCTTTATCACCCTAACCTGCTGCACATCTTTCCCAGCTTGGTCCCTCTGTATAGCCAATCAGTACAGGTCTTTTTCTCCCTCCTTAGTGTCCAACCTCTCATACAACTCATCATACGCCTTTTCTTTAGCCTTCACCACCTCTCTCTTCACCTTGTGCCTTATCTCCTTATACTCGTCTTCTTTCTGCATCTCTCTGACTATCCCGCTTCTTCGTCACCATCCTCTTCCTCTGTATACTCTCCTGTATTTCCTTCTTCCTCTGTCCAGATGTCACACCAAGCACCCTTCTTGATGTCACCCTTACTACATCTGCTGTAGTTTTCCAGCTGTCTGGTAATTCTTCACTGCCACCCAGTGCCAGTCTCACCTCCTCCCTAAACTCAACCTTGCAGTCTTCCTTTTTCAACTTCCACCATTGTTCATATATGCATAAACGTTATGTGAAATAAACTAGCATATTCATCACAGTACACATCACAGTAGATTTGGCCATTGTTCATTTTTAAAAATGGGACAGCTTTAGTGCCTAAATTGGTTTCAGACTGTATAGTACATACAAATATAGTGTACCATGATATATGCTAAAACATTCATAATTTTAATTATACCATGATATACATTTTTGGCCACACAGCCCACAGAACACAGACTTCAACACATTATGACATGTATAAATTCAACAGTACAAAACAAGTTTTAGTTTTAGCATGGACATAAGGGGAATGAATAATATTATAATGGTACTGAAGATGCATCAGCTGAGAATGAGCTCATCTTGGAGTCACCAACACTATAAGATGGCCTTCTGTTTGCAACAGGGGGCACAAGCTCCTTAGGAATATTTTCTTTTAGAATTGCAGCTCATACTTGAACCTGCACATATCCTTTCCCAGTTACTATGGACAATACGAGGGTTGTTTCATAAGTTTTGAGACTTTTTTAAATAGATCCAACATGGTTTGGTCAATTCCAAAGAAAATTTTTACTCACATAACCTCGTCATTTGGCAACACTTCAGTGCTGTTCAACATACTCTCCCCCGATTTCAATGCATTTTTTCATGTGATAAATCCAACGATCAAAACAGTGATGAAAATCAGGTTCAGTCAGTTGGTCAAGCTGCTCTTCCACTGCAGAATGAGGCTGTCCCTGTCCTCAAAATCCATTCCTTTCAGCTCCTTCTTCACCGTCGGGAACAGCCAGAAGTCACAGGGTGCCAAATCTAGTGAATAAGGGGGCGGATGAAGGACTTCAATCCCAGATTTGGCGAGGAACTCAACAGTTTTGTTTGACTTGTGAGGCGGCGCGTTGTCATGGTGAAGGATGAAGTTTTTCAAGGTGCGATTAGGGCGACCTCTAGTGAGATTTTTGAAAACTTCTGGAAGGCACAGGGTTGTGTAGACATCAGAGTTCATCGTCATGCGTTCAGGACGTGGAACTGAAGCAATAATTTTTTTGTAGCCAAAAAAGATGGCAAACATGGTCCTCTTGGCTGACCTTTGGCGCCTGGCTTTCAGTGGAGGAAGGCAACCTTTTGGACCCCACTTCAAGCTCTTTTTCTCATCTCCATCTGTAGCTGGGTGGACCAAAAATTTATTAGAAGATGTGAAAGGATTGTAGAACAATAGAAAAAAAATTTTGTCCGCCTCCGATGACAGCAAGTGATCGAGTCTCAAAACTTATGAAACAACCCTCGTATATTAAGAAAAAGGGAATATGGTACAAAACAAAGGATAAATGTAACCTGCTTTTAAAAGCAGCTTTCACTTCTAAGAAACTGTATAGGATATAATATAATATATACATTCATACAGCCAAAGAAAAGCCATACAGAAATAATAATTGTTTTATGGTTCATTGCTGGGGTCTTTGATAATTGTATGACCATCTTTTTCTTAGGTACAGACTTGTTCCATCTGATTTCTGCCAGGCTTTATGCCAACACTTTACACTGAACAATAATATTTACAGATTAGGTTCCATTTTACGAGTTTAGCACATTCAGTGAGCTATTTGCAAGTTCTACTGACTAATGCTATATATAGATTAAGCTCACTTCAACCAATATTTCATTACACGTCTACAAAACTAACTCATAAAAATTGATTAATTTGTTAATAGTTATTTTATTTACATTCATAAACACCATAAAATACAATTAGAATGTATCCATTGTGTCACAAAATTTAAAAATTGAAAAGAAATTTAAGTAAAATTTAACAAAATATACAATTTATTCTTGTGTACAACAGCAGCGAAGGGGAAAAAAACTGCAAAGTGGTGAAGTGGGTGGGCAAGCAATAAGCCATTTCAGTTCCCCCTTCTGGTTCTCAGCACCTCAGTTTATTAATGCTCAATCTATTGTCCGGGAGAGGGGTCCCCACTGAAGTTTGGAGTGGTGCAATTCATTGATTATCAATCTGTGGTCTGGCATGAGGGAGGGTTCTCTGAAGTTTGGAGCGGCTAGGTTTGTTGAAGATAGATCTAAGGTCCAGGAGGGGATAACTCAGATATAAACGTTAAGGGAAGTCTTGCTTCTGAACAGATTTGCCACTAGTATAAAATAATGCTTTAAATTAATTTAACATGAACATGTTTAGCCAATCTAATTTTTAAATATGTATCTAAAGAAAACAACAATATATATTAATTGAATTCAACATAAATTCTCTAGTTTTTTTCACTTCTTAGTGTTTATAATCCAGAAGTTCATTTGATGGCCCATCTTCTGTACACTTTATTTGGTGTATCCCGATTAATCTTCCAGTACCTTTATTGTCACCTAAAAACTTTGAAATTACTTCTTTGAAAGATACCCAAACCTCTTGTTCCAGGTTGTTCATCAAAGTAGAATAAAGTGGGTATATTCTGCTAGGCTTTTGTAGCACACCAGTCCTATTACGAAAGCAGATTTAACAGGGAGGCAGGTATCCAGCTGCACAAAACACCCACTTGCATTTCCAACTAGCTGACTGAACTTCAGCTTGTACTAGGATAAGCTGGGACTTCATTTGATAACAAAGGTGTAAATTAGAAGTGACCTGACACCTCTTCAAGGGATGACAACTAAGATGGACAGAAAAAGTTGCCTATCAAAAGAATCTGATTTTGTAACTGGAAGTGAATTTTATCCAAACAGGAGAAGGTTCAGCCTTACAGAATACATGTGTGTAAATGAGAGGGAGCGTGAAGGAATGGTGAGGATGCAGGGAGTAGAGTTGGCAAAGGTGGATGAGTTTAAATACTTGGGATCAACAGTACAGAGTAATGGGAATTGTGGAAGAGAGGAGAAAAAGAGAGTGCAGGCAGGGTGGAATGGATGGAGAAGAGTGTCAGGAGTAATTTGTGACAGACGGATATCAGCAAGAGTGAAAGGGAAGGTCTACAGAACGGTAGTGAGACCAGCTATGTTATATGGGTTAGAGACGGTGGCACTGACCAGTAAGCAGGAGACAGAGCTGGAGGTGGCAGAGTTAAAGATGCTAAGATTTGCATTGGGTGTGACGAGGATGGATATGATTAGAAATGAGTACATTAGAGGGTCAGCTCAAGTTGGACGGTTGGGAGTCAAAGTCAAAGAGGCGAGATTGCGTTGGTTTGGACATGTGCAGAGGAGAGATGCTGGGTATATTGGGAGAAGGATGCTAAGGATAGAGCTGCCAGGCAAGAGAAAAAGCGGAAGGCCTAAGAGAAGGTTTATGGATGTGGTGAGAGCAGACATGCAGGTGATGAGTGTAACAGAACAAGATGTAGAAGACAGGAAGATATGGAAAAAGATGATCCGCTGTGGCAACCCCTAACGGGAGCAGGAAGAAGAAGAAGAAGGTTCATCCTTCCTTTAAAACCACATACACCCAACCTCTTTAAGTAAGAAGTAGGGAAAAGAAGAGAGACAGGACAATGGCACATTGAGAGAAGTTCAGAGATTCTCCTAGGCAGGGGGAACTTTCCAAAAATGACTTTCTAAAATCTGCTCTCAAATTTAAAAGTTATGATGCTCTTGCTATGAGACCTGAAGTTGAAAAACTTTTCTGTTTGTGATATAATCTTCCAAGCTAAGCACTGAGCCCTTTCTGCTTTGGAGCAGACATTACTTTAAGAAGGGAATTTCAGCATCTAAACTCTTCGGCCAGAATGAGTAATGCCTTTTCCCTGTGAAATGGCAAAAGACAGCCAAAAGCAAGCTGAGGAAACAGCAGCACAGCACTGACAAAGATCATGCAGCAAAGAGATAGAGTCCACTCCAACACTGAAAAAAAAGAACAAGGTTGTTAACTTTATTATTCAAATTAATTTAACTTAAAATAATAATGTTTCTTAATATAACATTGCTTTTTCTGTATAGTTATGTTGACATAACTCTCTTTGATGTCACATTAACACATTCAAATTATGCTGAAGCCAAAACAAATAATTTTCTTTTAACAGAAGTGTAATCAGCCTTGGTATTGTTGTGTTTACTCACTTATTTTATGTTAATCTTACTCAGAATTAACACACTTAATACTCAAAACATTGCCCATTGTTCACTATTCACAATTGAATTAGGTTAATAATTTAAAATAAAAATGTTTTATGTAGGTGACTATACTATTTTTGCATAAAGATCCACCCCTTTTCTTTTATTGTGCTCCAAGGGGTTGCCACACCTTTATAAATTTGGGAAGAAAGTAGAAGACTTTTAGTAAACAATCTTTTCTGAATGCCATGGGTTTTGTGTGGTTGTGGTAGCTGAGTTATGATATTTTTTTTTTTCATCAGAAAAGCATTTTTTTTCGGAGTTGGTCTTGTCCGCTACAGGAGATGGACATCTGAGGCAGAACTCTGTTAGCAGCTGTGTTATTTTTTCTCTTTTTTTATCATCCCGAGGTATCCTGTATTTACTCAACCTGAGGGGATCAATTACAGTATATACAAGCATATATAAACATGAGTGGCAGAAAAAAAAGGCACAGAAAGAAACGGAAAAGACAGCTAAAGCGTCATCTAAGCCTAAACAGGCATCACGTTCAAGCTCAAGGTACGGCCTGCCAGAGACTGACGTGGAACAGATAGGTCTCGGGAAATCTGTGCTTTCACCTAACACTGCTGCATCGTCTCCAACTGACAGCAAAAGTGGAAGCGAATGTGCAAGCGATTCGGGTTAGGAGAACTCAATGATTCCAGAAAATTCCATGAAGCTGAAAATAGCTTTTCCTTCTGCGTTATCAACTACCACTTGCAAGCCAGCAACATCGACTCCAACTGGGCTTGCCACTTCACCTGTAGAGCATGGAGAAGACTGAAACAATCTGTCCGAGCTGAAGGTAATGATCACTGCTCTCAGGGGTGGGGTAGGTTGGTTGAAATCATAAAGGAGCTCAAGAATAATATAAAGAAGGATATAAATGATACAAGGAAAAAGGACATAAATGATATATGGAAAGAAATAAAGTACATACACAAGACAAATAAGAAGCTGCTTCAGCATATTAAAGACCAGGATAAATGTTTCAGTAATCACTTTGAGGCAACCTTTAAAGGTATACTAGAAAAACTTGAGGAAAAAATACAGGAAAACGCATCTAAGTTTGAGAATAAACGTAAAGCACTTGGCGCTCAGTTTGAAGATGTTAAGCAAACGTTCATGACTCGTATTGAAATACCTGAACAACTGGCATCAACCGCTGACAGAAAAGCAATGGCTGCAAATTCCGAATGGAGACAAACAAGCGGCTGAAGAATCAAAAGTCTCCCTGAGAATTGTGAAAGTCCAAACCCAGTGAAATTCTTAGCTGAACTATTCACTAAAATAATTGGAGACGACTTCAAATCAGACACAGAGAAAGCAGCAGCTTACTGCATATGTGGATTGAATACCTCAAAACCTAGGATTCTCATTGTGCTTTGTGAAAAATTACAATTTAAATTACATATAATGATACTTCTCAGACAGAAAAAAGAGATTATATCTGAAAATAACCACATTCGTATTTTCCCTGATTTCTTAACCTCAACAGCTGCTAAAGGAGCTGTATTTTACAACATTAAACAGAGCTTATGGAAAGCCAAGATCAGATACAGCTTCTTGTATCCTGTCAAACTTAAAGTGGACATTCAATGCAAGCTCAACATCTTTACTTCTACGGAGGAAGCAGAAAAAGAGCTAAGAAAACTGATCCCAACATTTTTTTGAAATACGGTCGTGAGTCGCATCCAGTCCTGGCACGGCAAAGAAGATCTTACCTGCTGTTTGATCGGCTTGCAATGATACTGGTACCATAATCATACATCCTATTTCCTTCTTCAGTTCTTCAGTTATATGCATATATGTATATGTATGTCATTTTTTTTTTTTTAGGGGACTGTTGAACATCATACCCTTGGTTTATTGTGTTATGGCTTACTGGGCTTATCCAGGGCTACTGTTTACATCATTCCCTGGGTTTACTCTCTCAAGACTGTTTAAGATTATATTTTATGCTTATAGTATTTGGAGTGTATTGTCAATAGATACAGCATCTCTATTTTAATCCTTATATGCTGCTGCTGGGGGACTTGATTTATTTTAGACGTGCTCTGTTTCTAGGTATGTAAGAGGACAGGGACTTTGTGAAGTGTGGTCTAGCCTCATGTGTGGAAGCAAATTGCGGGGGTGGGGGAACTAGGATGGGAGAGAAAGAGAGCGATCTATTTCTAATCTATTCTTTTAATCCCTGTAATTATAAGCTTCATGGCAATAACTTCTGGAAAAATTGGAAATTAAGGTCAAAGCTGTCTTATGTAATAATGTACTATCTTAAAATAAGACAACAAAATGATAACAAAAGTGCAGAAGCAATATCTCCATTACCAAACAGTTAACATTGTGAGCTGGAATGTTAAAGGTTTTAATCATTAATTAAAAAGAAAGTATTTTCTCACCTAACAAGTATAAATGCTAAAATAGCATTTTTTTACAGGAGACACACTTATTAAGCAAGGATCAGCTTTGGTTGCGCAGAGACTGGACTGGCCAAATATTCCATTCCAGCTTTACAACGAAAACTAGAGGTGTGGGAATTCTTATACATAGAACAATCTCATTTGTAGTATCAGATGTAATACCTGATCCCGAAGAGAGATATGTGATCGTCATGGGCAATTTATTTAATAGTAAAGTGATTTTGATAAATATCTATGCACCCAATATGGATGATAGAGACTTCATCCAAAACGTATCTGCATCCATTCCCATTCTCAAGACTCATAAAATTATAATGGCTGGGGACTTTAATTTTGTTGACCTAGATAGGTCTCCTGCCACAGGGGCGATGACATCTAACACTGCAAAAACAATTACACAGTTTATAACGGATCATTCTAAACCCAAACTCAACAGCATATTCCTTCTACTCAGCAGTGCATCACTGTTACTCAAGAATTGATTATTTCTTTATAGTTAACATTTTTTTTCCTATGATTAAATCTTATAAGTACGACATTATTGTTATCTCCGACCATGCTCCTTTGATCATAGAGCTAAAATCAGTATGCCCCAAATACTCATCTCACAGCTGACATCTTAACCCACTTTTATTAGCAGACGAGAACCGTACAGAATTTATATCCAAGCAAATCATTTTTTTTTAGAGACAAATACACCCTCAGAGATCTCTGGAGGAATACTCTGGGAAACTCTGAAGGCTTTAAGAGGACAGATTATTTCATATTTTCTCACAAAAATAAATTGGAAACCAAGAAGGTATCAGAACTAATCAGTAAAATTCCCAGACTAGATCAAGAGCATGCCATGTGTCCAAATGAGGCACTTCATAGGAAAAGACAGGCTCTGCATACAGAACTCAACCTCTTGACAACTAAAGATACAGAACAACTCCTTTTTAATTCAAGACATCATTACTATGAACATGGAGAGAAAGCTATTAAGATCTTAGCTTAACAAATCCACAAGCAGGAAGTTTGCAATGGAATCCCAGCATTTACCAACACAGACAGAGACAAAATCATTGACCATAAAAATATAATGCCACTTTTACAGACTACTATAAGTTCTTATATTCTACTCCATTTAAAGAAGACAAGACACAACCTAACGTGTTTTTGGATGCATTACAGATACCAGAACTAAATACTCTCAGTGCAGAGAAATTGGATAAACCTCTCGCACGATCAGAATTACTACATGCTATAAATTCACTTCAGAATGGGAAAGCAGTAGGCCCTGATGGATACCCTGCCGAATTTTATAAAAAATTCTCAATTAAATTAGCTTCCCTTTTATTAGCAACATTGGCAGTAGCTAGAAACATCAAAATTCTACCTCAAACTTTTCGCCAAGTATTAATTACCATCTTTCATAAGCAAAATAAGGACTTATTACAATGTGCATCATACAGACCAATCCCACTTCTGAATAATGATGTTAAGATACTCTCCAAAGTCCTAGCTAGATGGATTAAGAAAGTGCTTCCTTCGGTAATATCACAAGGCCAAACTGGATTTATTAAAGCCAGATACCTTGCAACCAGTCTTCAATGCCTGTTTAATGTAATATATTCAACCACAAAGTCAAACACCTCAGAGATATTCTTATCATTGTATATAGAAAAAGCATTTGATATGGTTGAATGGGACTACCTTTTCACTACAATAGAGAAATTTGGGTTTGGCCCAAACAATTTGTACATGGATCAAACTACTGTATACCAGTCCAGAAGCTTCAGTTTGTATTAACAATATTATTTCAGACTACTTCAAACTAGAACGTGGTACTAGACAAGGATGTCCCTTGTCACCACTGCTTTTTGTAATCACCATTGAGCCACTGGCAGTTCACTGTTGAAATCCTTATGAGATAAAGGGGATTAACAGAGAAGGACTTGAATAGAAAATTTCTCTATATGCTGATGATATGGTACTATATATATATATATATATATATATATATATATATATATATATATATATATATCAGATCTACAGAATACTGTGCCTGCAGTTCTAACAACACTATCAGAATTTCAAAAGATTTCTGGTCTCAGAATTAATTTGAATAAAAGTGTGATCTTTTCGGTGAACTCTCAACCACACAATATTAGATTGGACACCTTCACTTTTGTCATCGCAGATCAGTTTAAATACATACGGGTAAATATCACAAGTAAACATAAAACTCTTTATCAATAAAATGTTGCTGTCTGCATGAAAAAATTTAATTAAGACTTGCATAGATGGTCTACCCATACTTCATCTCACTTTAGCTGGAAGAATTAACACTGTCAAGACGAATATCCTTCCTAAGCTTCTTTTTCTATTTCAAAACATTGCAATGCACATCAATAAATTGTTTTTTTTTTTTTAATAAGTTAGATTCAATCATAACCTCATTTATTTGGAACTAGCAAAATACCCGCGCTTCGCAGGGGAGAAGTAGTGTGTTAAAGAGATTATGTAAACATATATATACATATACATATCTACATATACACATATCTACATATACACATCCACACATATATATATATATATATACATATACACATCCACACACATATATATTATATATATTATATATATATATATATATATATATATATATATATATATACACATATATCAACATATATATATACACATACATATACACACATACATACACATACATACATAGTGCGTTGTAACACAGGCTTTTGATTGTTACATGGGAGGGAAATCACAGCTTCCCGCTTTCTAATCGGGCCTGTGATTGGTGCTTTGACAGATGCCCAGATCCCACAGTATTTCCCCTTCGGAGAGGCGTTAGGCAAGTGTAATTGAATAGCGGTGCTGCAAGTTTAGCTTTACACCTGTTTTTAAGGCTTATTGACTGAAAGGGGCTTTCATGAAAAAACTTAGGGCTTTGCTACAGGATACACCCTCCACAAGTTAAGGAAGTAAAAATAAAGGTATATATTTCTGTTTTATTTAAACCTTTTAAGTTTGTATGCGGGCGGTATGGTGGCGCAGTGAAAGGTGCCAGTTAGGAGACCCGGGTTCGCTTCCCTGCGTGGAGTTTGAATGTTCTCCCCGTGTCTGTCTGGGTTTCCTCCGGGTACTCCGGTTTCCTCCCACAGTCCAAAGACATGCAGGTTAGGTGCATTGGCGAATCTAAATTGTCCATGGTGTGTGGGTGTGTGCGCCCTGTGGTGGGCTGGCACCTTGCCCGGGGTTTGTTTCCTGCCTTGTGCCCTGTGTTGGCAGGGATTGCCTCCTGTATTTAGGATATAGCGGGTTGGATAATGGATGGATGGACATTTGTATGCATAGCCCCATTTGCCCGTTTTCGTTTTTTTTTCTTTCTTCAGTAATATTTCAGCAAACCTGGAGCTTGTCAGTTCAAATCCTGGTACTGACACCACTGTGTGACCCTGAGGAAGTCACTTCACCTGCCTGTGCTGCAAAAAACAAAAGTAATGTAACAAATTGTACCTCAGATGTTGCAAGTTGCTGGAATAAAGGCATAAGTCAAATAGATAAATATGTATTATACACATAGGAAGTATTAATTTATTTTCAGTTAAGTCATCTGCAGCAAACCTTTATAAATGAGGGTTTCTCATTTTTAGATAGTGCAAACTGTTTCTTCTTCATTGAGGTTTTCTCTTTGAGAGCTTTTTTCATTTCATTGAAAATTAAAGCAGCAGCTGCCAAAATATGTAGCTTTCTTATTAATTTTTCAACATTGTGTAAAATAACTTTATAAAGTAATATAAAAGGTTTAAATACTGGTTATCCTTTTACACTAAAATATTACTAAAGAGATACAAAAAAAGTAAATTGCATATGTTGTTTTTCTTTAAGGAGATTAAATATTACTGAAGAAAGAAAAAAAAAAACTAAAACAGCTAAATGGGGCTATGCATACGAACTTAAAAGGTTTAAATAAAACAGAAATATACACTTTTATTTTTACTTCCTTAACTTGTGGAGGGTGTATCCTGTAGCAAAGCCCTAACTTTTTTCACGAAAGCCCGTTTCTGTCAATAAGTCTTAAAAACAGGTGTAAAGATATTGACAATAAGCTACGCAAACCCACCAAGACATGGAATCGTTTAAATCAAGGCGCAAGTCGAAAAACACCATCCCATACTATTAGTTAACGATTAACACATTTCTATATGTATTGTAAGCATACAATACAACTGATAATATGTTGCGCTTATTTATCTGGTGTACCGACATTTTTGCACGTTTAACGGCTGAAATCTAACGTGGTTTGTGCCCTTCAGAATGAAAACAGTTTGCATTTACCTTTTTAATAAAAGGCGAGCTTTTAAGCCTGAGAAATCACCCCGTAAATGCACATGTTTAATTGCACATGTGTTAATATGTATGCTTACACAGTATTAAAAGACACTCAACAATTAACGTCATTTACCTTCGCTCCCACGTTTGACTCGTGCTGTAAATCTCTTCCTTGTTTTCAGTTCACGTGATTACGTAGGAGGTGTGATGACGCGATACGTGACTACGCCTCCTCCATTAGAGTATATGGACAAAAAACAGGTTCCAGTTATGACCATTACGCGTAGAATTTCAAAATGAAACCTGCCTAACTTTTGTAAGTAAGCTGTAAGGAATGAGCCTGCCAAATTTCAGCCTTCTACCTACACGGGAAGTTGGAAAATTAGTGATGAGTGAGTGAGTCAGTCAGTCAGTCAGTGAGGGCTTTGCCTTTTATTAGTATAGATTCAAAACATCCACGTATCCAAAGGCAAAGACATAAGGAAGAAGGTGGCATGGCTCTACCTACCTTTAAATTTTATTACTGGGTGGCAAAGATACAAGCTATAAAAACCTGGATATTGACACAAATAGATGAACATACACAGGCTTGGTCTACAATAGAAATAAAATTCTGCAATACTTCTTTATATTCCTTACTTTGTACCCTAATAAAGACAAGTTATTGCCAATATACTAACAACCCAATTGTGTTTCATTCACTCAGAATATAGAACGAATGTAGGAAGTACTTCAAGATAGAGAATCTTTTGTCTGTGGCACCTCTGCATGATAGCCACCTTTTTCCACTGTCTCAAAACATACACAGTTTTAATGTCTGAAAAACATTCGGGAGTAAATCACTTAGAAATTTGTACATAGACAACGTATTTGCATCCTACGAATAATTACAATCCAAATTTAATTTTTTTAATTTAACACATTTCTTTCACTACCTCCAAATTAGAATATTTTAGCAAAACCTGCCCAATTTTCCTCACCTCCCACCTACTTCTATCCTGGAAAAAATATTGATCAGTCTTGAGGTCTCAAACAGCATTTCTGTAATATATAAAACATTTTCAAGTCCCTCCCTTTCAAACATCACAGAGTACAGTGGGAAAAGGATCTCTCACTCAACATTTCAGAAAAGGAGTGGAAGGTACCAATGCACAGAATTCACTCAAGCTCCATATGTGCAAAGCATACAGTTATTCAATCCAAAATGTTTCCAGGGCAAGATCCAACCTGTGAATGTTGCAATCAAGTTTTAGCTTCATTGGGCCATATGTTTTGGGCGTTCACCGAGTTAACATAATTTTGGACCAAAATCTTTAAATGCCTTTCAGGCAGCTTTGGAGTCACTATCCCTCCTAATCCACTAACAGCTGTGTTTGGAGTACTTCCAGATGGGCTTAAAGTGGAGAAGGACAAACAAACAAGCATTTAAACTGAGGAAGCAGATTCTCTTCCCTTTTTTAAATTCTATTTATCTTTTTTTTTTTTTATTATTTACTTACTTTTCCTACTATTAAAGTTGGCTTAGTTATCTTTCTCATGGGTGGATGGGGGGGTTGATTTTATTCAAACCTAGTTTTGTAAAATTTGACTTTCTTGTATAGAATGTTATTCGATTTTAATAAATTCAATAAAATGTTAAAAAAAAAAAAAGCATATTTTTTCTTTGCCTCCTGTAAAACAGTGGCATTGGTGTAAAAAAAAAGTCTGGGTATATTTCTTATACTCTCACTTTGAACATAAACAGCTGACATGTGTGTGTATGTGTGTGTGTTGGGGAGGGAGCTTTCCAGGGGTTGGTGCTGTGTTCCGATGCCTTCATTTTCCTCCCTTTGCAGAATGGAAGACTGATGGCCGTTCCAGAGCTGACCCACCCTTAATGCCTGGAATCTGTAAGACCGGATGTTTGGCCATTTAAAAATAGTTTGCTGTTGGACTCCAGTCTGAAAAGATGCCATTTTCACCTCTGTAAAAAGGATAATTTTGTTTTCATTTATTTCTATTATACGGGGTCATGGATATGACCCAAAGGTTTTCCTGTATTTGCTTCTTTTTTTACATTGTAAAAAGACAATTTATAAAAAATTGGTAAAGAAATTTGGTATATTAATCCATCCATCCATCCATCCATCCTCTTCCGCTTATCCGAGGTCGGGTCGCAGGGGCAGCAGCTTGAGCAGAGATGCCCAGACTTCCCTCTCCCCGGCCACTTCTTCTAGCTCTTCCGGGGGAATCCCAATGCATTCCCAGGCCAGCTGGGAGACATAGTCCCTCCAGCGTGTCCTGGGTCTTCCCCGGGGCCTCCTCCCGGTTGGACGTGCCCGGAACACCTCACCAGGGAGGCGTCCAGGAGGCATCCTGATCAGATGCCCGAGCCACCTCATCTGACTCCCCTCGATGAGGAGGAGCAGCGGCTCTACTCTGAGCCCCTCCTGGATGATTGAGCTTCTCACCCTATCTTTAAAGGAGAGCCCAGACACCCTGCGGAGAAAACTCATTTCAGCCGCTTGTATTCACGATCTCGTTCTTTCGGTCAGTACCCATAGCTCATGACCATAGGTGAGGGTAGGAACATAGATCGGCTGGTAAATTGAGAGCTTTGCCTTACGGCTCAGCTCCTTTTTCACCACGACAGACCGATGCAGAGCCCCGCATCACTGCGGACGCCGCACCGATCCGCCTGTCGATCTCACGCTCCATTCTTCCCTCACTCGTGAACAAGACCCTTGAACTCCTCCACTTGGGGCAGGATCTCGCTCCCAACCCTGAGAGGGCACTCCACTCTTTTCCGGCTGAGGACCATGGTCTTGGATTTAGAGGTGTTGATTCCCATCCCAGCCGCTTCACACTCAGCTGCGAACCGATCCAGAGAGAGCTGAAGATCACGGCCTGATGAAGCAAACAGGACAACATCATCTGCAAAAAGCAGTGACCCAATCCTGAGTCCACCAAGCCGGACCCCCTCAACACCCTGGTATTTGGTATATTAAGCAACCTAAATAGATTATAGCTTATTAAGTTGAAGTTTTAAATTTTTTTTTCAAAAGGGCTGTTAAAAAATATTAAAACATTGCTTTAATGATGAGTCATGTCATTTTAACACAAGGGGGCTCCGCCCCCTGCTCGCTTCGCTCGCCTACCCCCAGCGTTTTGAACCCGTGCCCACTGGGCAGCCACGTGTGAGGATGACGCACGTTTAATACAGAGCGTTCGCCTGTGTCACTCTGGGGCCCCCACTGTTAATACGGAGCTCCGTCCGAACTATTATGCGGCGCATTGTGGACCACTGCGGACCCCGTAGTGTTTCCCGTTTCAGTTTGTATGTCGGTCAGTCGAGCTTTTGTTTTTGAAGCTTTTGAATTCCGGTGTTTATTATCTGAAACTTGCTGTCCATGTGTTTGGCCCCCTCGTTTAACCTGTTTATGACGTTTTACTGAGCTTTCTACTCTGTCTTTCATTTCTGATCTCACTTTATTCTGCTTTTGTTTCAATGACACCTGGTGCATTGTATCTGTCCATTTGGGCTCGTTTCTGTAACTGTGTTAGTCGAGCTTTTCGTTTTTGGAGCCGAGACATTTTTTCTGCTGCGGTTTCAGAAGCGCGTTGTAGGCGCCGACGTTTATTGTTTTTTTTCATGCGGGTTCGTGTTTGTGGTCCCGTTACTCGAGCCGTATCGTTTTGTATTCGTGATCGTGAATTCATGACTTGTTTGTTCTTTATCGTTAGTAATATGATAAGTAATAAGGAAGATCGCACTTACTGTTAATATGGAGCGTTTTCTGTGGTTGTACGGTTAATAGTGCATCACTGTAATGAGATTCACCTATGCTGTAAAGTTTGTACGTGTTCAGATGACGTATGTTTAATACGGACTGTTCGTTTCTTCGTCTTATTACCCATCAGGTGTTGCGCCTGTGTTATCTGTGGTTGTCCTGTTAAAATTGTATCACTGGTTGTCCTATTAAAATTGTATCACTGCAATGTGATTCCAATATGTATTGTAGTCCGGTCTGTTGTTGTTTATGTATGACGTCATTTGTCGGCGTGCGTTTTTTTAGAAGTGCGTGGAATGTGCTGTATAGTCTGTACGTTGATTTCATATGCGCGTTGTAGGCGAATGCTTCTATCGTAGTATTTGCCGTTTTCCGAACCACAATTCGCTTTCTGTAATATGTTGGGCTTGATGTGTGACCCTTTGTGGACTTCGTAGTCTGTCCTGTTTTACTGTGGTGCGGGGGTGTGAGTCCTCTTTTTCAGTACTATCTCGGGCTTGATTTGTGAACCTTTGTGGACTCCTTAGACTCCCGTTTCACTGTTAGGCGGGGATAATCTGATTCAAATATGTTGTGTTGTCCGTATGTGTGGGGTTTCTGTATGATCTCGAGTGTTCGCTTGCGGTTGCTCTTTCGTTTTTGAGCTTCAATCTTGGGCTAGATGGGTGACCGTGTGTGGAGTCCGTAGTCTGTCTCGTTTCACTTTGGGGCGTGTGTCTGACTCCTCTTTTTTGTGTGATATGGGCGCGTCGCCTCATTTCTTATTTCTGTTAGTGGAGGGGTGCTTTGTGTCTCATTTCTTATTTATGTTAGTGTGTGGACTCCGTAGTCTGTCCCGTTTCGTGTGCTATGGGCTTTGTGTGGCGCTTGCGTCTGACTCCTTTTTTTTTGTGTGCTAGGGGCGCGTTGCCTCATTTTTTATTTCTGTTAGTGGAGGGGGACTTTGTGTGTCGTGGGTCTGAATCCTCTTTTTTGTGTGCGTCCCGTTTCGTGTGCTATGGGCTTCGTGTGGCGCTTGCGTCTGACTCCTTTTTTTTGTGTGCTAGGGGCGCGCTGCCTCATTTCTTATTTCTGTTAGTGGAGGGGTGCTTTGTGTCTCATTTCATATTTATGTTAGTGTGTGGACTCTGTAGTCTGTCCCGTTTTGTGTGCTATGGGCTTTGTGTGGCGCTTGCGTCTGACTCCTTGCGTCCGACTCCTTTTGTTTTGTGTGCCAGGGGCGCATTGCCTCATTTTTTATTTCTGTTAGTGGAGGGGGGCTTTGTGTGGCGTGGGTCTGAATCCTCTTTTTTGTGTGCCATGGGTTTGTGTGGCGCCTGCGTCTGACTCCTTTTTTTGCTATGGGCGCGTTGCCTCATTTCTTATTTTCCGTTGGTTGGAGGGGGGCTTTGTGTGGCGCCTGCGCACTACGTCTTTTGCGTCCACGGGCAGGTCCCTGCGTCCATATCCGGTTTACCATTCTCGTTTAGTAATATGGATAATATAATTAATTTAACAGAGCATGACCAAAATTTATTCAACATAAAAATATATTTTTTTCAACATATATTGATTAAGTATGTTAAGTATAATTAAATAATTTTTGATAAAAACAATTTATGTGCAACCAATGTATTTTTTTAAATTTTAATATAACATACCATTTTTTTCAGTGAACACGTGAAGAATCTTTCACTTGAACCCAAAATAACTCCACACAACATTGGACATCATCCATAAAGACTTGATATCATAAAAATATTTATTTCTGCCAAGATAAAGTAGAACTCTAAATACCAGCAAACATTCAGCCTATATGTTATATGTTTGTCTGTCTAGTGTGTCTGTGTCCATATATATATATATATATATATATATATATATATATATATATACACACACACACACACATTTATCATATTTCTCTAATCCTTATTTTTTATCAATAAATTAAATTATTCTGTTTCTTAAAATGAGTGTGCCTCAGATAACTTGTAATAAGTCTAAAGGCTGGAGACCTGCCTCCTACAGCAAAGAAAGGTAAGTTAAATAAAACTGGAGCCTTGCCGAATTATTGTATTAATTACCAGTGTTAAAAACTGATAATTAACCAAGTTAAAAATTTATTTTTCAAAATCCCACATGATTATGGCATTCTGCTGGGTGGCCTTCTTATCTTCTTATATAATACGCTACAGTGGCTGTTCGTTTGTCTGTCCAGGATTTCAAATCACCTGTAGCTCGCAAACCGTTTGAACTGTTGACCTGAAATTTGGTACACATATACTACAGTGCATCCGGAAAGTATTCACAGCGCATCACTTTTTCCACATTTTGTTATGTTACAGCCTTATTCCAACATGGATTAAATTCATTTTTTTCCTCAGAATTCTACACACAACACCCCATAATGACAACGTGAAAAAGGTTTACTTGAGGTTTTTGCAAATTTATTAAAAATAAAAAAATTGAGAAAGCACATGTACATAAGTATTCACAGCCTTTGCCATGAAGCTCAAAATTGAGCTCAGGTGCATCCTGTTTCCCCTGATCATCCTTGAGATGTTTCTGCAGCTTAATTGGAGTCCACCTGTGGAAAATTCAGTTGATTGGACATGATTTGGAAAGGCACACACCTGTCTATATAAGGTCCCACAGTTGACAGTTCATGTCAGAGCACAAACCAAGCATGAAGTCAAAGGAATTGTCTGTAGACCTCCGAGACAGGATTGTCTCAAGGCACAAATCTGGGGAAGGTTACAGAAAAATTTCTGCTGCTTTGAAGGTCCCAATGAGCACAGTGGCCTCCATCATCCGTAAGTGGAAGAAGTTCAAAACCACCAGGACTCTTCCTAGAGCTGGCCGGCCATCTCAACTGAGCGATCGGGGGAGAAGGGCCTTAGTCAGGGAGGTGACCAAGAACCCGATGGTCACTCTGTCAGAGCTCCAGAGGTCCTCTGTGGAGAGAGGAGAACCTTCCAGAAGGACAACCATCTCTGCAGCGATCCACCAATCAGGCCTATATGGTAGAGTGGCCAGCCGGAAGCCACTCCTTAGTAAAAGGCACATGGCAGCCCGCCTGGAGTTTGCCAAAAGGCACCTGAAGGAATCTCACACCATGAGAAAGAAAATTCTCTGGTCTTATGAGACAAAGATTGAACTCTTTGGTGTGAATGCCAGGCGTCACGTTTGGAGGAAACCAGGCACCGCTCATCACCAGGCCAATACCATCCCTACAGTGAAGCATGGTGGTGGCAGCATCATGCTGTGGGGATGTTTTTCAGCGGCAGGAACTGGAAGACTAGTCAGGATAAAGGGAAAGATGACTGCAGCAATGTACAGAGACATCCTGGATGAAAACCTGCTCCAGAGCGCTCTTGACCTCAGACTGGGGCAACGATTCGTCTTTCAGCAGGACAACGACCCTAAGCACACAGCCAAGATATCAAAGGAGTGGCTTCAGGACAACTCTGTGAATGTCCTTGAGTGGCCCAGCCAGAACCCAGACTTGAATCCGATTGAACATCTCTGGAGAGATCTTAAAATGGCTGTGCACCGACGCTTCTCATCCAACCTGATGGAACTTGAGAGGTGCTGCAAAGAGGAATGGGCAAAACTGGCCAAGGATAGGTGTGCCCAGCTTGTGGCATCATATTCAAAAAGACTTGAGGCTGTAATTGCTGCCAAAGATGCATCGACAATGTATTGAGCAAAGGCTGTGAATACTTATGTACACGTGATTTCTCAGTTTTTTTTATTTTTAATAAATTTGCAAAAACCTCAAGTAAACTTTTTTTCACGTTGTCATTATGGGGTGTTGTGTGTAGAATTCTGAGGAAAAAAATGAATTTAATCCATTTTGGAATAAGGCTGTAACATAACAAAATGTGGAAAAAGCGATGTGCTGTGAATACTTTCCGGATGCACTGTATGTGATGTCTACTATCCGCTTTCAGGGTGATGATTGACCTCCGAGGTTATTCCTCTTTTTATTTTTATTTTATTTTATTGTAGAATAAACTCTCGGCAGAGGGCAGCAGGGTGGCCGTGAGGCGCATGCGTATGGGCGCTGTTCTCATTTCCTACCACCTTTGCCGTCACTTCCCCTACCTCTTCATATCTTAAATCATTCTTCAGGAAGATTGAAGACTTAAGTGCCAGCATAAGTGAAAAATTAAAGAAAACATACTAAGTAATTGCAACACAAACAGTGACTTAATCAGTTTTAACGTGAAAAGATGCTGACGAAAGAAGAGAAGAAGCGGGCCGCTAGGATGAAGAAAAGAAGAGCTGCTTAGGAAGCAGCAAGTTCAGCCTCTGAGCAAACAAATGCTAAATGTACAGAGAAAGAGTATGAAAACTATGAATGCTCAGGTCAAGTGTATTTGCACTGTTACTGGTTAATTAATAATCATCAAAAATTCCAACATTACACCATTAAATTCTGCATCAGAAATCAGTTTTCTAATATGCCCTCTTTCAATTTAGCCTCAGACAAACCCAGAAACTTTTGGTACAAATACATAAAACAGGCTATATCTTTTGATAGAGCTTTGAAAAACAGGTTCATTAAACCAAGCTTAATATAAAAGCAGTGATAGCAGCACATTATCTGATTCCACCATGCTAGGTCTGATACTGTAATGTTTTTGGCACCAAACATAGCTTTTTTCTAGCTTGCCATTCCTTCTGAACCTAATGTAAATTCTTGGCTCTGCTGTCCCACTCACAGAGAAAACATGGGAATTTTGTAGGACTTGACTGCATGCTTACCCTGTAAGATACACAGAACTTTTATGTGTCCACACATCAAGGGAATTTATTGTAGTTAAATTCCTTTGAGAAAATTTTCAAAGTTCTCATGTGTTTCTTTTAAATGTACAGATGAGCAAAAGGTATTGATGTATATTGACCACTGTTATGCAAAAGAACTCCTTTAGGTTTCTGCACTAGACCACTTATGTCAGATCAGTATACCAAGGATCCACCTTTCTTAAAATAGGCTAAAAACTCTTCTTCTCTATTTTGGTACCAAGAGAAAGTTATGTCTGGACATAATAACATTTAATCTTTTAATTAGGATCCCAAAACTGCTGCAGCATCTTTGGCAAGGCCTAAATCTCTTACTAAATCATTACAGTAAGTATATCCTGAGTGAATGGCTGTGGCTCATTGCTTGAATATTTTGGGACAAATTCTTTATTATTACCTGAAGTACTTTGTGTCTCTCTAAGTAAGTTTGTAATGTCTCATAAAAGTGCTCTGATTAAAGGCTTATTTGCTGAATTCTTATGTTTGCAAGGGGACTGTTTTTGTCATTTCCTGTATACAGTAAATGTAAGAGGTAATCAGTGTTTTTCAGTAATGTTCAGTAAATTTTGAACTTGGATCAACCTGGCATGTCAAGGCATAAGGCACAAAAGAATAATCTATTAAATAAGGCTACCAATATACTAATGTGTAAAGGAAAAATGTGTAGCAAGATGTGTGAAATGATTAACATCTGAAAAATCTAAACCCACTGAACAATTATTTTTCAAAAGGCATGGATCCAGTACACCATAACTGCTTATTCTTTCATTAAATGTCATATCCTGCTTAATCAAGTTTCTGGATAGAATGTACAGTTAAGGCCAGTGGAGCGCACACCAGCATCCACACTCTCTTAAATAAGGCTGAATAAGTGTTGTCCATCCACCTCATTACCCAGAAAAACAGAAGCAGATTATGGGAACAATATAAGTCCATATCAATTAGATGTTTTACAGGGTGGGTACATGCCACAGATGTTAAAAGAAGCATGAAGCGATGTATGGAAGGACTTGAAATACACTTAAAAAGGCCAGTTCAAGAAACAAATCTATATAAAATGATACACAAATAATTCATGTCTCAAAAAACTCCAAGAATGTGATTTTGCAATGTACTGAATAAAATTGTCCGGGCACAAAATATAACAAACTGGATACAACTAACAAGTCCTGTGTGTAAATAATGCAGTTTACACTCGAACTCTGTTTGCTTGAGAATTTTAGAATGCTTCTTTTTTCCTTTTTATAGCACCAGCAAAAGTGAATTTGCCCGAAGTGACAAAAGCACATAGGGCACACAAAAAGTAACTACAAAAAGTGCCTGCAAGTACATTCCTGTGAATATTGCAATAAATGGGTTAACATAATCTGTCACTAAGTCAAGATATTTGGGAACAAAGGTGGGTCTTGGGATTGAACATCCATTACACAATAGAATCAAGAGGGGCAAGATAGTAAAAGAACAAGGCTCGCTCAAGATAGTTTCTAATTCACAGTTACTCATTTGCACAATCATGTAGCAACAAAGGCACATCACATTGATTTGTGTTATCAAGCATTATAAATAATTTAAATTTCAGCATGGGAAATCTCAACTGCTGCTTCTCTCTTATCCTGACCATGCCAAAATTAAAGTGTTCCAATGCAACTAAGTCCTTTAGAGTGCCACTTCACCATCATTATGTTTGCCATTCAGTGAGGAAATCAGATTTGAAAGAGGTCCCAGTTTGAGAATGGATTACATATGAAAAAGTTTGGGAACCCCTCTCAGCCTGCATAATAATTGACTCTACTGTCAACAAAAAAGATAACAGTGGTATGTCTTTCATTTCCTAGGAACATCTGAGTACTGGGGTGTTTTCCAAACAAAGATTTTTAGTGAAGCAGTATTTAGTTGTATGAAATTAAATCAAATGTGAAAAACTGGCTATGTAAAAATTTGGGTCCCCTTGTCATTTTGCTGATTTGAATCCATGTAACTGCTCAATACTGATTACTTTCAACACCAAATTGGTTGGATTAGCTCATTAAGCCTTGAACTTCATAGACAGATGTGTCCAATCATGAGAAAAGGTATTTAAGGTGGTCAATTGCAAGTTGTGCTTCCCTTTGACTCTCCTATGAAGAGTGACAGCATGGGACCCTCAAAGCAACTCTCAAAAGATCTGAAAACAAAGATTGTGGAGTATCATGGTTTAGGGGAAGGCTACAAAAAGCTATCGGAGAGATTTAAACTGTCAGTTTCAACTGTAAGGAATGTAATCAGGAAATGGAAGACCACAGGCACAGCTGCTGTTAAACCCAGCAGGTCTGACAGGCCAAGAAAAATACAGTAGCGGCATATGCGCAGGATTGTGAGAATGGTTACAGACAACCCACAGATCACCTCCAAAGACCTGCAAGAACATCTTGCTGCAGATGGTGTATCTGTACATTATTCTACAATTTAGCACAATTTGCACAAAGAAAATCTGTATGGCAGGGTGATGAGAAAGAAGCCCTTTCTGCACTCATGCCACAAACAGAGTCGCTTGTTGTATGCAAAAGCTCATTTAGACAAGCCAGATTCACTTTTGAACAAAGTGCTTTGGACTGATGAGACAAAAATTGAGTTATTTGGTCATAACAAAAAGCGCTTTGGATGGAGGAAGAAGAACACCGCACTCCAAGAAAAACACCTGCTACCTACTGTCAAATTTGGTGGAGGTTCCATCAACTAGTGTGGCTAGTTCAGGGACTGGGGCCCTTGTTAAAGTCGAGGGTTGGATGAATTCAACCCAATATCAACAAATTCTTCAGGATAATGTTCAAGCATCAGTCACAAAGTTGAAGTTACGCAGGGGTTGGATATTCCAACAAGACAATGACCCAAAACAGTTTGAAATCTACAAAGACATAAATGCAGAGGGAGAAGCACAATGTTCTGGAATGCCCGTCACAGTCCCCTGACTTGAATATCATCGAAAATCTATGGGATGATTTGAAGCAGGCTGTCCATGCTCAGCAGCCATCAATTTTAACTGAACTGGATAGATTTTGTATGGAAGAATGGTCAAAAATACCACCATCCAGAATCCAGACACTCCTCAAAGGCTATAGGAGGCGTCTAGAGGGTGTTATATTTGCAAAAGGAGGCTCAACTAAGTATTGATGTAATATCTCTGTTGGGGTGCCCAAATTTATGCACGTGTCTTATTTTGTTATGATGCATATTGCATACTTTCTGTTAATCCAATAAACTTAATGTCACTGCTGAAATACTACTGTTTCCATAAGGCATGTCATATATTAAAAGGAAGTTGGTACTTTGGATTTTTGTTTATCATTGGCTGAGCTTTCAAAGAATTAGGAGGGGTTCCCAAACTTTTTCATATGACTGTATACGTATACATTCCAAACTGTGCAAGGCAAAATTCCCATGCAATCAGAATGTGTATATTTATTTGAATTGCAGAACACTTTTAAATGACACAAACCAATACATACCTTCCTGTAGGCTCCATTTTGTTGTGTGAATATGCAGCTGGTTGAGATGCTACAAACAAGCAGCCTAGTACTTCAACTTCATGGAGTGTGTGAAGTATGCCAGTGACTTTGACAAGAATACCGACTTTAGGTCAAGCAAAATTCAAATGCAGCTCAATAAGAGATTTCTGTTTGACACAAAAGTCTGAAAATGGAAGTAGCCCAATGTGATGTAACCTTATAGAGTGCTCAACAGACATTACAGTTTAGCTTGTGCTGTGGTACACACATAAGATTGCGACGTGTTTCCCAATAGATTTGAGTAGCATACACATGTTGGTCTAGTCAAATTTTACATGCAGTTTAAACACAGATGTCTCTCTTGTCGCAGACGTATTAAAATAAAGATGGCCCAATGAGACTGAACGCTTTAGGCAAGGCAGGCTAATATACTCATTCGTCCAATGCTGCAGGTATGAGAACGTGCCAATTTGCCAATGAATTTGACTGATGTACTGGAATGGGCAAAATTCATATGCAATCAAAATGAGGAATATTTCTCTTTGGAATTATTGATGGAATTTAATGCTACCAATTAATGAGTACCTTTTAAAACATTGTAAACGGTCTTCATGTTATAATAGATCAGCGTGAATAAGAACAGTAGCTGACTGGATCTGGAACGTTTGTGCTTTCTGATTATAAAGGGGTTCGGAGGTCATTTACAGCTTAATAAATAAAAAAAACAGTGAACACATTTCATTTAGGAGCTACACCTTTATTCAAAAGGCTGCTGCCAAGATCATTACTAGAATTGTTAAGTAAAGTGTCGAGTTGAATCAGAACAAATCAGCAGAGGCAACGAATTGAAACGGATGGATTAATTAAAATTGTTTTACATTTACATTTACATCATTTAGCAGACGCTCTTATCCAGAGCGACTTACAACAGTGCTTAGAGAGATTATCTTTTACCAAAAAAAGAGCCCGCTTCAATATGACTTGTACTCTCTTCTTTTTTGAGTAGCCAAACAGCAAAATTTTATTTTAAATTTACTATTTTTTTTTAATCCGTGTGGGTGCCGCGACTTGTTGAAACTTTCGTAATCCCCTATCTTTATAAAACGACACTAGTCAGTGCAGCTGCGGCAATCGTGTTTAACTTGTGGATTCAGCGGACTTCCCCTCTTCCGTACAAATAAAAACAAAATTTTGCACTTCAGTCCGGCAGCCGCGTGGATTGAAAGTCTCTCAACACGGGAAGCGGTGACGTCAAGCTGCACATTTCAAGCGTTGTGCTCCTTAGATTTGCTTAGAGTGAACGGAGTCTGGGCGAACGAGGTCTTCGTCAATACACTTTTGTATTTACCCTCTTGTTGTCATGTGCTCAGTTCAAACATGAAATTACTGACACAAAGGCAAGTCTCACCTAATTTGTTTATTGTGTTTCACACTTTCTTGACCTATACGTTGAGTATTAATTTCATTTCAGCGTCACTGGTACCGTACTATTGACTTTTTATAAAACATTGCATTTATAGTGATCTATGTTCAAAGTTATAAAGTGATAAACGTAAAGACAGGGGAGGGCATGGAGATTCAGTAATAGTTTTTGTCCGTCTCTCACCTTAGAACCCCCTAAGGTGAAGCAAGTATTGTTTGTGTACATAGGCAACGATTATAATCTAAGACAAGAATTCGCTAGTGAACTCACATCTTTGTAATCCTCACTCTGTTAAAAGCCGTCAACTTGAAAGTTATTTTGGAAAGACAGTTTTCTTCTCCTAAGTCACGTTTCCTTGGGGAAAAATGAAGCGCCACATTTAAGTGATGATCACGCTTTTCCTATAAAGAGCAGCTTTGCTGCAACTAGTATCAGCAGGAACCAGCCCTGGACAGAACTACAGTCTGTCGGTGACTACTTCCAAACTGTCAATTCACTGCCTATCATGACTCAAAACCGTCGCAGAATGCCAGAGTTTAATCCCCGCTCAAATGACCCATTATTAAATCTGTCCAGGGTCCTTGGGTAGGCACCAGTGAACTTTAACCGCTGCGTATGCACTGCCATTCATTTACACGCTTTTTTATTGACTAATTTTTAATCTGCACAGCACTATTATGTCTCGTTAAAACAAAGGGAATAACTCTGCAAAACATGTGACGGTGGAATGAAAAAGACCGATTACCCACCACAACATTAAATAATCGGGCAATCCAAATTATGCATCCAAGTACAAACAAACGATATACGTTAGGTGTTGATTTTGTTGACTGGAAGCTATAACCGTGAGTCTGAGTGTGGCCTCAGAACGTCACTTGATGGAGTGACGTTCAGTTTAGGGTTAGAATTTGGTGGAAATTTCTAGTTTTCAAAACAGAATAGGGTAGACAATGGGACATATTTAATTAACGGCTTGGACGTACAGACTTCAATATGTCGATGGGGTAAAACAGCTGCATGTAGTTAATAAAAGCATATTGCACATGAGGTCTCGAAAAAGACAAGTTTAAATCTCATCCCATAAAATATGTACTTAGGCATAAATACTACTTTCGTTTCAGGCATATTGTAAGGCCCACAGATGTAAGGATGTGAATAATAAAAATCGTGAATAACATCAATTATACTTATTTTACAGTCCCAACGTAAATAACGAATCCAATATGATATTGATCCATATTTTCACGCAGTTTAGCTGGTGAAGTGCCTGTCATTACCCAACCCGCTATATCCTAACTACAGGGTCACGGGGGTCTGCTGGAGCCAATCCCAGCCACCACAGGGCGCAAGGCAGGGCATACGCACACACTAGGGACAATTTAGAACCGCCAATGCACCTAACCTGCATGTCTTTGGACTGTGGAAGGAAACCGGGGTACCCGGAGGAAACCCACATAAACACGGAGAGAACATTCAAACTCGGCATTTTCGGCAATGTCAGGATGTGAATTTACCCAAAACATTTTCATACCTCTTTTACACAAATAAGGGGCGACATGGCTTATCTTTGTAGCACGGGGTGAAAGGCAAGAAACTACCCTGGACAGAGTGCCAGTCCATCACAGGAGCCAGTGTAGAAGTGCCAGTCAGGGTAGGGAAAACCTAGGCAAACACGGGAAGAACGTGCAATGAACAGGCGCAGGAAACCAGGATGCTGGATGCCTGAGGCGGCAGCGCTACCCATTGCATCACATTGAAACAAACGCTGGTATTGGCAAATATCTCTGAAAATTAAGCTAAACTCATTTCTATGTGGGCTATACTAGCTTCATCAGGTCTTCTTTCTTTTGGAATGTAACTGTTGACAGTATACTGTTTTCGTGTACTCTTCAATTTCTGATATGCAACAACCCAAAATATCAAAATTCACACAAACATAATTAAGGTAACAGCCTTTGAGTGCCATGTTTCCATACTGATTGAATGTGGATTTCTTTATTTAATTACTAAAGTCTTACATTTTGCACAAGCAGTATTACCATTACTACCAGTGTTACTATAACTAATCATTTTAATGGCAAATGAGGGACAATGCACAATGATAGGCTGAAAAACACTCCAGACAATATTATTAAAGTAGATTTTATTTCATATATCATATTTACAGAAAAAGACAAAATGCCTTGCAAAATTCAAACTTTCTTTAGAAAAGTACAAGTTTGTACAAGTCCAAGTTTTATTTCTCTATGCCTGAATGTACTTATTTTTGCCTATTTGCTTGCTAATGTTTGGGTATTTTAGCTTTAAGTTTATTTCAAACCCAGAAGACAATAGGAATGAGGTGCAGATTACCAGGTACAGGTATTTACAGAACAGCAGAATAATACATTTACAAACAAATACTAGGTATTAATTCATTCTGCTCTATCATATATTGTCTATACTTTCTCTAAAACGTTAAATATTTTCTGAGAGAAATTTATAACACAGAAAATGACAGTGGACAAAACAGTTCATTTAAATTATACATTATATTGGAGGAAAATGATCAGTAGGTAACAAAACAAATACATGAACAAATAACTGTATATAAAATACCAGTCTGGATTAAGTGCGTTAAAAATGGACAAATGGAGTTCACATACTAGTGTTCATTAATTATTGTCTGTAATCTGTCACTTGTCTCACCTGCTTTGCTAGTTTGCATCCTGCTCACTTAAGCAGTTTGTTCTGTAAATATTAAGATGTGTATCTTTAGTGTTTTTGGAATATATATATTTTTTTTACCATGAAGCCCTATGTTAGGGAAATATGACACCAGAAGCTTTAGTTTTAGACATTCACAAGCAAAAAACATGTTCTGAAATACTGAGAGCATATCTAAATTATTTCTTGATTTGTCATCACAAGGTAAAGGATACAGCGCATGTTAAAGTCATTCCATGATGCGCCGATGTTTTAAGTGGCTCTCTCTTTGTAACTTGCAGCAAGGTTAGTTGGTTAAAGAAAAGTGAGTGAATAAATTATTAAACTTTCTCTCACACAAAACTGCCAGTCAGTACAGTATCCTCATTACAAGATGTGCTTTATTACCCTGAATTAAAACAACACACTATGAAACAAATTGTTAAGTATAAGACAAAAATCATACAGCAAATATCTGTATTCCCACTTAAAAGTCCAGACTTGACCTCATATTGATTTGTATTATAAGTTTAAATACTGAAGACCTGAACAACCATCCATTAGAGCTTTAAAATCTTAATGTAGAAGAAAAATGTTTTAAAACATCCAAGTCTCTTTAATGATTATATACAACACATATATAATCGTTTTCTTAAATTATTTTTGGCCAGGACATTTTTGCAGAATTAAACAAGAGAATGAGAGAATACACTAACACAATATTTTTACAAAAAAAGTTATAAGTCCGAGAATATAAAAAGTCGCCTTCTTGGCAAGTACCACGGGCACAATGTAATTTGTGTATTAGCTGCTGACTTGTTACAAAGCAAATGTTATTCTTGAAATGTGTATTTGACGTTATCAAACGCTAATAGGTCCGATGCCGAGCTCCAGTTGATCAACGGGCGCCTTTCAAAACGAACACCAATAGACCCAGCGAAGCAACTGCCGGAACAATAGCGTCTACTAACAACCCGCTGCGTTAGTGCTGTGCCAGTCGAAAGAAATCGGTAACTGTTGACACCTCTGAGGTGACTTTGATCAGAAAGCCGACAAACTTGTATAAGACTGATTGTTGGAAAGGAACTCACCGCTACAGAGAGACGCAAGTTGAGGAGCAGCATGTCCGAGGGAATGAGTGCGCAGGTCACCAGCTCGCAACTGGAGCTGCCCAGCGTCCCAGGTAAAGGAGCCGTGCTCTCGATGGTTCACAAGTCTTTTGCCATCTTTGTACTTAAAGTGCCTCGTGACGGTGCTCGCGATAGACTATGTATGAAAGCGTGTCGTTCTTGAGCCTTGTCAGAAATGTGCATCACTCTGGGTGGACGCCGTCTCCGAGTCCGTTTGGCGCGTGTGGGAAGGGAGTGAACAACTGCAAGGCAGTCTTAATGCATTAACCCCACCGTGTCCACTCTCCTTTAGACTCCAGTGGGGTATGCAGCTCGTCGGCTACTCTTCAATTCCTGACACACCGACGGAAGCGGACTAACTTCACTCAACAGCAGCTCGGCGTTCTGGAGAAAGTGTTCGCTTCTACTATGTACCCGGATATCTACCTCCGGGAGAGCCTGGAGGAGCTCACTGGGCTACCGGAGTCTCGAATTCAGGTGAGAACCTAGACATAATGGGGGATGTCCTGGTTTGTAAACAATCAGGCTAACTGGCGTAAAGCGACACAATTACAAATGGCGCCTCAGTAAAGTGTACTTTGATTTATGACTACCAACGTTGACTAACGAGAAGATTGCATCCCATAGCAAATTATTTTGTTATTAGGCTTCTTTTCTTCAAGATACACGAGGTAAAGCTATTTGGTAATGTTAAAAACACGCAACTAACGTTAGAATGATTATTTAAGAGCGTCTCAGCGGGGGCCGGGTCAACGGACAAGTTCGCGAACAAACGAAGGAATTTAAGGGGTCAGTCGTACCCCTTTATACAGTCATTCAGGGCTAGCTTATAAATACCATTTTTAAGGATTTGGTAGGTAGTACTTCATCGGCAATAGACTGTTACATGACAATAACATCGTACAGGCATACCGTTTTATTTCATTCTTTAAATTATAAACAAGCCTTTACTGCAGATTATAAGTGCCCGGCTGCCTAACTGTCTGCAGCTAGGATGAGCCAAATGGTACTGTACTTTAACATAAAATCTTTCTTATTAATCTGTTAACTACATTTTTAATGAAAACAAACCCTCACTTCAGAATAATTGATACAAAGAGTCCCAAGTCCCTTTTTGCAATAACTTAGTTCAGAATGGTCAGTTATCTCGTCTTTTATTAGATAGTGTGTCTTATGATACGTGATACTCCCGCAGCTCTTAAAATTCTTCATTCATGCCTAATGAAATATTATAGCCATAGGGGAAAATAGTAATTGGTAAAAGGTGTTGTGTGTGTAATACATACATTACACACATAACCCTTTTATTTATTTAGAAGCAGTTAAACTGCAAGAAGTACTGTACATTTCTTGTGAGCAACCGCAAAATAAAAACCTCCAAGACTCGCCTACTAGCCTAGTCTTCTTTATATTGTACATAAGCTGCAGAAAGAGGTGCATAACTGCTTTCCTTAATAAGGTAACTGCCTGCCTTTTGAAAACCAAATATTTTGGCAGTGTGAGCTTGCAAAACAGTAAGTGACCAAGTAGATACACAAATGGCAAGACTTGAAATTCAATACCAAAGTAATTGATTTAGTAGCAGTGTTGTATATCTCTGTCACGTACACACTCCTGTTTTAATATGGGTTTGAACCCATATTGCAGATACCAGTATGTAAATCATGAGAATCTAAAATGCATTTTCTTACTTGTCAAAACTTAAAAATTTTGAGAATGTAATTTCTGGATACAGTATATCTAATTTGAATTTTGAGTAATTAAATTTTAGATATTAATAATTTACCCCGTGACCCTGTGTTCGGATTCAGAGGGTTGGAAAATGGATGGATGGATGAATGAATAATTTAAAATATTTGCATAAGTTGGTGGGAACATTTCTTCAATTGCATGTTTGCAAGTTAGAGATATTTCTAATTCAAATTCTGACAAGTCAACATTGAATTGTAGACGTCTCCAATTCTGACTTTGGCTAGTCATAAATGTAGTAGATATATCAAATTCAATTTCCAGATAGATCAAATTATAATTTAGACATTTAGAATATGACGTATCATAATATAATTATGGCTAATCAAAGTTAGGCATTAAATGGCTTGCCATAAAATATCTGCTGATCCCACTAAATGCATACATTTTTATTTATTTTATTTATGACATATTTCCTTATGTGGTTAATAACAGGTTTGGTTCCAGAACAGACGTGCAAAAGCTCGGCGGCACACAGCAGTCTCGACTCGAAGACCTGACCATCATCTTGTGAAATCATTTGATTCAACTGATCAGCCGAAGCACCTAGAGTTGAATCCCCAATCTAGACTAACCCATGGTTGTCTGTTTGGAAGCCTGATAAATGATACCAACAAAAAGCTTGACAGACAGAGAGAGCCACCTGCAAGCCTTATCCAGGGAGACAATTCCTGGAGCAATCATGTTCAGCCCAGTTGCATGCCATTGGGTCTGCAATTTAAGAACCAAAATTCAATCCATAATCAAACATGGAAAAACTCAGTAAAGGTCCAGTCAGTTTTCCTTGTGGAATATGATAATTATCCACCCAATAAAACCATCGGGCCAGAAATGAAGGAGGTAATCCCACCCATCCCCACCACTCGCTCGTCTCCAAAGCCAGGTGCATGTCCAGTGGGACAGAGGCCTTACTTTTTTACAACTTGCAAAACTGGACATTTTTCCCCAATACCTGATGATGGAGATTCAGGTGGCCGTTTCACAGATTCTGACTGTGAATGGGATGCTGGTGCAGTTTCAGGATTTCCAGATTTAATGTAAAAATGAAAAGAAAAAAAAAAGTAATTTCCAGAGTATAATAAAAAAGTAAATGTAAAAAGAGTAAATAATTGTTTGTACTTTGGAGGCATTTAGAAAGGTCAAATGAATGAGATTGACTTAGGAAACAATGTTATCTTTTTTTGACCATTTTCATTACAGCCTTTGAAGAATAGTTTTGTCAAGCCATTATATTGAACTGTAAATCGTTAAGTATTGTTTTAGATTGCAAGCAACAGGATTTTTTTTTAAAATTTACTAGTGTAATGAAATATCATTTGAAATAATGAAATACCAGAATAAATGCAATTTATTGAATATTTTAAAATTAATATAATTATATATAGTTACACCTTTTATGATTCTGGTAGGCTAATATTTTTCATGATGTTAGGCTGGTATTTTTTATATATTAAATTTGTTTTACACTTTTTTATATTGTCTTTATGTGACCTCATAATTTCCATACCTTACATTCCCAGATTGATGATGACTAAGAGAACTTCACAATGGGATTTGCATTATCAAAAACATGTTTTCAAGCCTGATTCTTGACTCCTTCTCGGTCCAGCAAGTACTTTATTGGAAGGGTTTGAGCACAGATTTGGGCAATCTTTAGCTAATTTTATGTTAAGGTAAGAAATAAACCTGAGTGGAAGGTCTAATCCATCGGAAGATGTACTCATGCACAAACCCACTCAGAATCAGTTTATAGTCACCACTTGTCAGTCGAACTTGCAAGTTTCTGGATGTGGACGGAAAGCTGAAATACTGAAAAATCAAACTGCTACAAGGAGAATGCAAACACTCCACACAGTTACTGAGAGGGGATTCCAGCTCAGCCTCCAGGAGGTATGAGGTCTGAGTTGTCTCATATTTCCATTTTTGGAGCACCAGCATATTCTGTAAATTTGTGAAGGGACTAATGAAAAAAAAAATCAAATTTAAAAACCATTGCACATATTATACCTCACTTCACTGATTTATGGTGCTTCAAATGCATTTTTAGAAGGACCCCTATATAATATATACTTTAGAGTTAGCATGTCTAGTATCGGTATATTTTGAAGTCTATAAGAAAATATCAGTACTGTCAGCCAGCTGCAAATTTTGAAATTACTCTACATAAATGAACAGCTAAACTATAAGTACCAAACTTGACCATTTCTTTTGTGCATTACTATATAAAGTAGTCATACATTTGCAGGGAGGGGTCCATAAGAAACAGATGTAACAATAGTAAAAGAAAAGTCTACACTTGCACTACAAGGCTCAAGAGTAGTACCCAGACCTTTCCATACCAACCCCTGCCCCAAACGACATTTACAAAATGATTTTTCTTGTTATTGTGTGAAATGAATAATTTATTAGGAGTGGTATGTAACTAAATAATTATACAATATAAGGAAACATCCACAATGGTTGCATTTACATCATTTACTCCCATAGCTGCTTGAGTAATCACCGGCTCCCTGTGACTGTAAACTGGACGGGCTAAATTCATTCCTCAGCATATTTTGAAAAAAATCGTAGACACTTATATGTCAATTCTATTCTTATCACTTGAATGCTTGCTGGGTATATGCTGAATCTCAATATCAATGTCAATCTCACTCACTAGCTGCCACAAAATGATTCAAGTAAATGCCTGATGACAAAACTGGCTACAAGCAGGCAAAGCCCTTGTGAAATAAAGTAATCATTATTATTATTATTTTTTTAACTGGTGGGTATAAGCATTCATATAACTCCACATAGCTTTAAAAAGTATATATAAAAAAAAGTCATAATGTCACTCCAGCTGGTTTTGCTGAATACAAATTAAATGGGGAAAAAAGTTAGCTATTTAAACAATAAGTAGCAAGAATAGCCTTTTGACCTGAGAAAATGGTTGGAATGAAAACCTGCAACCGCAGTGGTACTTCAGAACTGAAATTGAGAACCCATGATTAGAGGAAGTTTCCTCTTCCTGTGGTTTACACAACTAAGCACCGAATCTATACTGTATATTAATGGAAAGCTTCAGAGTATGAATGAAAAATCTGTACATAAACAGTACTCTTCCCAGCTGAGGGCATTTTTCAGCAATTTCCGCCTGAGGGGAGAACACCATAACAAAGCCTTATTATGCAATAAATAAAGGAAGGGCAGTAATTGTTTTGTTTGTAAAACTTGACATATAGCTTCTGAAATGTGATATAAATTGTGTATGTCAAATTTAAACATTCATTTACTTATTAAACACTGAAGCCAAAATAGCAAAAAAACATAGGCTGACACGGATTGTTTTTCTAAATTCTGTTACGTATATTTCAAGTAATGCCAGGCGAGTTTTTTCACTTCTGAGGTGTTTCTAGACATGGCAACTGTACCTGTGAAACTTTTCATGTGAAATAGTTACAACATTTGACACCATTGCCACCCCACTCACCTTCAGAACTCTTCTTGACAGGTATGCCCAAAATATAAAAAATATATTTATATAAAATATAAATAATTTCTCACATCCCCCCCCAAAAAAAAGGTCACAATATCATCTTTGGCAGTATCCTTTTTCAAATGTGGGCATTTATATATTGTTGGAAATGTCTCAGACTCAGCTATAAATTGGTACAAAGCTTGCTGTGGCACAACCCACTAAGCTGGAGCAACCTGACAAGAACTGCCAGATTACTCATAAAAAACTGACATACACCCTGCTCTTTAACTGTAAATATCTCACTACGGTCACTTACTAGGGCTATTTGGATATTTGCTGCTGCTTCGTGAAGTTATATGTGGCAATTATGCAATTAATAATGCAGTTTATTACTGTATGTGTATTAACAATTGACATTTGTTAGTAACTAGCAGTGTTACCAGGCTTTGCCTGGGCAATTTTCTTAGACAATGGGCCACAGTTGTTATGTCGTTGCTTAATCAGATATATCAGAAGTATGTCCTTTGCTGTAAACAATTTTTTTTAAACTAGATGTTATTATTAGTTCACTAGTGCTGCTCATTTTTGAACATACTACATAAAGTAAGTAGCCCATGACTAAATCATTTATGCTTTTTTTTGGAAGTGGTGAGTATCCTTAAGATTTTGTTGATGGCAATTGGAAAATACAATATTACAGGAAATTCTATTGTTCTTATTTCAAAACAGGTAATTAGTTGAATAATGGGAATTTTGGATGTAAATATAACTTCATCCCATAACATATCCTGTAAAAATGGTAGCTGTAATCAGATTTGAATAGCAATATGAATTAAAACAGGCCTATTGTATGGAAACAAGAGTTTACCTTGGAGAAAGTTGGGAACTAAAAACTGGAGCAAATAAGAACTGAAATAAACCACACATAAACTTACAAAATGGAAAATGCTGGAAAGTGAAAGAAAAATTTGAGCAAACCACAGATCCTAACTTCGCAATAAGCACTATGTATGTATCATACAACAGTAGCAAGCAAAGTGAATTAAAGTTGGCTTCATATGTGGGTTTTTATTTCAATCACTAAAGAATTTGTTTTTGAGTGTACTACCAGTCATATGTTTATGGGGAAAGGGGAACACAGTACTATAGTTCTTAAAATTATTAGTATCAGTTTAAAAGCTGGTAAAATGCAACATTGCATCAATGCCTAAAATGAGTACTGCCTCATTATACACTGGGTTTGAATAAACGTCTACCAACAAAAAAATAAAAGTTACTAATTACTTTTATTCACTCAAAAGCACCATCCTGTTCTTTCTGTCACAGTCTGAAAAACAGCATCTATACCAGCTATAGAAAAAAAAATCATGCTTCATTCTGTTCCATCATGGTTCGGCTCCATCAGTTAGTTTGAAGTTTTTTCTTCCTTTCCTCTATGTTTTTCTTACTTCTAAAAGCACTCAACACTATTTGTTGATTGGTACTGCAAACGCAATGACCATATGTAGGCTGTCAACATTGTCGTTTTCAAAAACGCAAGGCTATGCATCGATAAAAAGTGTAATCAATTAATTTCACATTTATTGTCACATGTGGTGTAAACAGTTAAATGAAGTGCATGTTTTGGCCAAGTGCACCACACCGCCACTGTACACTCCATGAATTTTACTTCGTAGGTTATGTCAAATATACCATCACAATAGATGAGCAAAACAGCTAAGGTTCCTTTTGAAGACATTATATTTTACTTGTGAAACTTACTAAACCCAGGTTTAGGGAGATTTTTAAAATTATTTTTGCTTTTAGAAAGAAAACCTTGCTCTCTAAGGACTTCGCAACACTGCATAAACTGTGGTAGTGTTTAAACTAGTGTCATAATTCCCTTCTGGTCTAGGACACAAGAAAACCAGTTCCTCCTGTATTTCTCTCCCTCCCAAACACCCCAACTTTATAGCATGCTTACTAACCCATATCTTACTTGAGCTTTGCCAAACCTTCTTGGTTTCGTTTCATAGCTCATACCAGATATCATCCGATCTCTTTCCTGTGCAGGGCATCTGGTGTTCTGTACTATTTCATCTATCCTAATGATATGTGATGCTCTTTGTGTACTCTTCCTATTGCTTCAGCAGCTTCCTTCATTTGCACACACCAGCAAGCCACATTTACTTCCACAATCACAGCTCTAAGCCAAAAAAAGGATGTGGTGCCTTAGAATAGCCTACTCACTACAGCATTATTTTCAACAAATCACGTCAGCAAATTTCAATCAAATCAAGCAAAGCATTTTTGAGATTTTGGGGTATATAGTTTTTCTTTTGTGTATTGGGGGGGGGTTACCCCTTTACCCCAAAATATGGATATATCAGAATGTCCTTTCTTAGTGGATAAATTCTATCCTAGTTGTACAATCCTGACAAATTTAAGTTTTGTGCATGCATGCATATACAGGAGAGAGACAGTCTCTTTGGCTTGGGCACACATCTAAACCCGATTATTAGAGTGCTGGGACAGCTACGCAGTGCGTAGAAGTCACACTAAAACATGGCATATGGACAAAAGTGGAAATGTGCGTATGCACAAAAAAATCCAGATGTTCAAAACTATGCGTAAACCAAATTCCACACACTTTCGCTCCATAAATTCTGGTCAATGTGAAATATAACAAGTGCACGTGTCTGCTGCCCCACCCAGACTCCTCCCAGAATTTTGCATATTTGAATATATAAATCAATAAAAACATCCCTTTCAGTGGAGTGTTTTGTTAAAAGACAATGACAAAACCACGTATGAAAAAAAATTTCACCAAATGCAAAGTAGAGGTCTTTCTCAGTGAAGTGGAGGTAGTGGTATGAGCAACTAAAGGAACTTGATGGAATGACACTCAAAAGTTCAAGTTCAGAAAGTCACACACTGCCCAACAATAATAGTGACACAGTGAAGAAAAAAGGTCAAAATGTCGACTTTAATGTCATAGTTTATTTTGTAATTAAAGTAGAATGTTGTAAACTTCATCTTAAAATTTATGTTTAATTTACTAGAGTTTCTCCAATCCCATCGTAACTAAAGTAGCACATTAAATGCTCCATGTTCTATTTGTGTGAATCACTATGTGCTTCTTAAATGGGCTTTCTTTTTCGCAGACGGAAGCATGCAGGCACTGATCGCCACACAGAATACATTATATTCATGATATCACAGCTTTCTGAACAGTTTAGAATATTAAGATGTATACTTCATATCATTTTCCTGATGAAATGCATTAAAGCATGCATTAAACACGGGGGCACCGTGACAAAGCAGTATAGAGATGAACCGGCGCCCTGTCCAGGGATTGTTCCTGCAAGATTCTTGCTGGGACACACGTGACCCACGATGAAATAATTTACTGCAGTACTGTTTATGTCAAACATACCAAAGACTCTTCTCTTCCCCCCCCCCCCCCCCAATTTTTCTTTCTCCACATAACCAATCACCACACTAGAAGCTCTATAAGAAATGTAAAACCAGCTATAAGCTTAGAACACTGATTCCTCCAAACATTTAAGGAATACTGAAAAATCTTCTTAATACATGATTAATTATCCCATCTATCCATCCAGGGTCGCACCAGTCCCAGCAAGCATACAGCGCGAGGCAGGAACAATCCCTGGACAGGCAACCAGTTCATTGCTACCACTGTGCCACCGTTCCCATACATTTAAGTATTAACAGTATACATTAAATGAAATAAATTTATAAGTAAAATGTAAACAACATTTTAATGCATAAAAATGACATCAAGTATACATCCTAGTATTGTAACAGCACACAGCACCAAGAGGATAGTTCTTGGAAATCTAAACCAACTTCTACTGAATTTAATTGAATTCCTTTATTGTCATAGTATGGAACCATGAGATTCAATATGCATAAACTTTTTATCATATAAAATAATACAGTAAAATGAAAAATATATAGCATGAAAGCAAAAGTACAATATACATGTACATATAGTACAGATGGTGCAAATGGTTCATAAAGTGGCTCAGGTTGTGCAATATTACAGTTGTAGTGCAAGTTTACAGTGAGGTAATTGTAATTATAAATACAAATAGTTCTACTGGGAGCACTTGGACTGATTCAAGTGTGTTTATAGCTTTTGGGATGAAACTGTTTCCGAGCCTCAAGTCTGTGCAGGAAAAAGTTTTGAAGTGTTTGCCAGATGAGAGAAGTTCAAACAGACTGTGTGCATGGCTAAGCGGAATCCATGCAGATGCTGGTGGCTTTCCTGGGGCACCATATGCTATAAATGCCCTCCAGGGCTTTCCAATCAGCTGCTGTATGGCTGTGATTCCACACATAGAAACAATGGGTTAAAATACTCCGAGTGGTGCACTGAGAGTAACAATGTTAAAGCAGCTATAGTCTGCTATTTAAAACTATTTGAAATAGTTTTGCCATTGTGTGCAACATTATATTATTACAGAACTAGCAACATACCCGCGCTTCGCAGCGGTGAAGTACTGCTTTAAAATTTTAAATAATAAACTGAGGGAAAATGTACCAATGATTATTTGTTAGGGATCTCTTTGTATACCACGTTGTCAGTTCGTCCCTCCGGTTGTAATATGACCAAGCTGTGCGCTGAGCTTACTCTTGAGCATGTAACGTATAGTTGGCCAAGTGAAAAGCAATCTTGCCTCAAATCAATGCCAACCTTTTGTAGGGTCTGTCCCTGAGACTTATTAATTGTCATTGCGAAGCAGAGCCTTAGTGGAAATTGGATGCGTTTGAATTGAAATGGGAGATCAGAGGGTATAACGGGGATGCGAGGAATAAAAACTCTCTCCCCTGAGCCACCGCCAGTAAAAATAGTTGCCTCAATGACGTTCTTTTGCAGACACGTGACCTGAAGTCTCGTGCCGTCAGAAGGTTTCAGTGGCTGTATGCAAATCCACAATCAGTTTCATATTGTTTTCGTACCTTATCAATTGTGTAATGTGTTTTTTGAACAGGTTTGATTCATCGAAGTGATCACTCCTGCTGCATTCAGCCACTTCACGTGAGCCGCTGTCTTGTCCGATGTTGCGATGTCCACGGGTTTATTTAATGACCCGGCAGTTAAAAGTTTCTTGCTACAGCAATTTTAACTCTGTTGCGAAGTGATCCAAACTATCGTTTATACCTCGTGTCTTCTCATTAAACTTGTATCTCGCGAATATGGCATTGCAAACGGCAGCGGGTCAGTTCACGTGCTTACATGGGAGGCGTGATGATGCGATATATTTTGATATATATCAAAATACCCGTGCTTCGCAGCGGCGAAGTACTGCTTTAAAAATTTTATTAAGAAGAAAAGTAAACCTTTTTAAACTGAGGGAAAATGAACCGGTTGTAATATGGCCAAGCTGTGTGCTGAGTTTACTCTTGAGCATGAAATCTAACGTGGTTTGTGCCCTTCAGAATGAAAACAGTTTGCATTTACCTCTTTAATGAATGGCGAGCTTTTAAGCCTGAGAAATCACCCCGTAAATGCACATGTTTAATTGCACATGTGTTAATATGTATGCTTACACAGTATTAAAAGACACTCAAAAATTAACGTCATTTACCTTCGTTCCCGCGTTTGACTCGTGCTGTAAATCTCTTCCTTGTTTTTAGTTCACGTGATTATGTAGGAAGCGTGATGACGCGATACGTGACTCCGCCTCCTCCATTAGAGTATATGGACAAAAAACAGGCTCCAGTTATGACCATTACGCGTAGAATTTCGAAATGAAACCTGCCTAATTTTTGTAAGTAAGCTGTAAGGAATGAGCCTGCCAAATTTCAGCCTTCTACCTACACGGGAAGTTGGAGAATTAGTGATGAGTGAGTCAGTCAGTGAGGGCTTTGCCTTTTATTAGTATAGATAATTACAATCTAGTGTCTCAAATTTGTAAATGATATGCAATTTATTTCGATATATTTGATAAATCCCACATCACTGATGTGAATCAGAAAAAAGGGAGAGTACACAGAAACAGTAGCACTACTTTGACACAAAACCAAGCAGAAAGTTACGTATGCAAGGGGGAAGGCTGTCGTGAAAATGGGCATAGCTTTAAGCCAAGTTTACTTTTTATACATCTCAAAGTGTGCGTGGAAACAGACATATGCAACATTTTTGTGTGTACACACAGTTTATACATGAAGCCCGGGGTATCAAGATCTTCTGCTACACTGTTCTTTTCTACAATGTGACAGAAGTAAGGTCAACACGACATTTCAATGCAAGATGCTAGCATGATCCTCCTCTAGTCTGAAAAGTTTAATTGGAAAAGAAAGCTCCTGCTGACACAGGTAATAATTTTAATTTCAAGAGAAAATAGTTCTCAAAAGTAAGCAAAAATAGACTTCTTGCTAAAATAATGTATTGCCCTATATAGGCAGAAATGCTGTGATTTTCGTCCTAGTTGTGGAACAGTGGACCAGCTGTACACCCTTGGCAGAGTCCTGGAGGGTGCATGGGAGTTTGCCCAACTAGTCTACAAGTGTTTTGTGGACTTGGAAAAGGCGTTCAACCGTGTACCTCGGGGAATCCTGTGGGGGGTGCTCCAGGAGTATGGGGTACCGGACACCTTGATAAGGGCTGTTTGGTCCCTGTACAACCGGTGTCAGAGCTTGGTTCGCATTGCCGGCAGTAAGTTGAACCAATTTCTGGTGAAAGTTGGACTCTGCCAGGGATGCCCTTTGTCACCAATTCTGTTCATAACTTTTATGGACAGAATTTCTAGGCACAGCCAGGGTGTTGAGGGGGTCCGATTTGGGGGGCTCAGGATTGGGTCACTGATTTTTGCAGATGATGTTGTCGTGTTTGCTTTGTCAGGCTGTGATATTCACCTCTCTCTGGATCGGTTCGCAACGGAGTGTGAAGAGGCTGGGATGGGAATCAGCACCTCCAAATCCGAGACCATGGTTCTCAGACGGAAAAGGGTGGAGCGCCCTCTCAGGATTGGGAGCAAGATCCTGCCACATGTGCAGTGATGCAGGATCTACATCGGTCTGTCGTGGTGAAAAAGGAGCCGAGCTGAAAGGCAAAGCTCTCAATTTACCAGTCGATCTACGTTCCTAATCTCACCTATGGTCATGAGCTATGGGTAGTGACTGAAAGAACGAGATTGCGAATACAAGCGGCTGAAATGAGTTTCCTCCGCAGGGTGTCTAGGCTTTCCCTTAAAGATAGGGTGAGAAGCTTGGTCATCTGGGAGGAGCTCAGAGTAGAGCCGCTGCTCCTCCGCATCGAGAGGAGTCAGATGAGGTGGCTCGGGCATCTGATCAGGATGCCTCCTGCACGCCTCCCTGGTGAGGTGTTCTGGGCATGTCTAACTGGGAGGAGGTCCCGGGAAGACCCAGGACACGCTTGAGGGACTATGTCTCTCGGCTGGCCTGGGAATGCTTCGGAATTCACCCGGAAGAGCTAGAAGAAGTGGCCAGGGAGAGGGAAGTCTGGGCATCTCTGCTCAAGCTGCTGCCCCCGCGACTCGATCTCAGATAAGCGGAAGAGAATGAATGGATAGTAGATAAATCTTTTTTCCAGGAGTTCAGATGTTTAAAATTTCCAATGTATGCCATCAGTCAGTGTCTTTTAGAACAATTTAGTTATAATGAGGTATTAGTTTTTTCATCAGGAGCATCTTGTTAAAGAAAGGAAATAAAACCACAGCAATATTGAGATGTTCCATTTCAAATCTGCAGCTATAATACTAACTTTCTGCGTAATTGTATATGCAAGTCTCTCGTTTACTACCTACCTTCATCTGGTATATTTTAGTCTAGGTGCAACCCTTAGTAGTTCCTGCTAATTAGTACATCAACAATACCAAACCCTTGAGTTGCAAAGTACTCCTTTAACACTTTTTTTATTGTTTTAATCTTCTTCACTTTATGTTTACCCTAGGAAAAGACAGCCAAAAGCACCGATTTTTTTCCAACAATGAAAAAATATTGTGTAACAGAAACATGTAAATACCAAAATGTCAACATAATCACAATAGGAAAGGTATATCTAGTGTGAGTAGCTGTACTGATGCAGTTTTAGTGTACTGCTTCATGTGACAGGTTTTAAAATTGTCACCAATGCACATATGCATTGTACAAGCATATGTCAAAAGATTTTATTGTAATTTTTTTTTTCCTTAGTGCTTGCACATGACAGGGTATAAGGGCAGTTTGTGACCCACACAATCTACACTGCTCACTGTATTATTGAAGTCTATAACAGCGCAAGGCAGTGACTTCATTTCCCCGACACAAACATTGAAAGTTGCTGTATTGTGAACAATACTTGAGGCAGACACCCTTTTTGTTCCTCCACTTGATTGCAATCATTTTGCCACACAGCACCACACCGCAGCTTGATGTGTTCATGCAGCCTGAGTCATCAGGCATATATTATGGTTCAGTTGTACAAGTGCCATATACACCAGTTTTCCTTTCAAGTAAAATCTCAAGCAGTTCAGGTACTGTATAAAAACGGCCCATCATTATACAGTAACCTTGGGTCAAGAAAAGGGTGATGTAGCAACGCTGTACTGACTGTACTTGCCATCCCACTTGGTCCCTCTATCGGTGTAAAGTATCAAGTTCTAGATGTACCCAGAGCTTGCTTTGCACAGCATGTAGAACTTGACACTGGAATGGGGCTGTCTGGATGCAGTATACTGTTTCCAAGACAGCCTTCCCTTGTAAGACATGAGACTTTAATCAATACTTGAGTGACGATCAGGAACAACACCATTTATATACAGTATTTCTGCTGAGCGCCAGATACATACCCACAGTTTGTACAGTATTGGTGCTGGGTGATTGGCTTCATCATAATCATCGTAATTGCTGAAAAGCAGTTATTTCACAACTAGGGGGCTCTGCCCCCTGCTCGCTTCGCTCGCCAACCCCTGGTGTTGGGAATGACAAAGAGCGTGATGTATGAATGAGATATAGAATAGTGTGAAGGTGTAGATGATGCAAATAGAAAGCAAACAATAAAGTGTGTGGCTCAGTGTAAAGGTTTATTGTAAAATTTCTTTGTACACGCCGTTTAAGTGTAAAAGGTAATTCCAGGTCAGAACTTGTAATGTCAATGAAGATGGTTATTGTTGTGATCAGAGTCAAGTTTGTCAGAGCTTAGAAAGAGTTGTGTCTCTCCAGGAAGTAATGGAATGACTTGGGTATTTATGTTTTCCACATTAATATTTTTTGGACAGAATATAGTGCGTTGTGTTAAAAGGGGCATTTGGTCTAATGAGATTGCTGTTCCAAATCTGTCTGTAACTAAGTCGTTGCAGATAAAGGCTTGAGGAATTGTAATAATATGTGGGTGACGTCCATCTGTATTGGTGAGTGTACCATCTCCCAGTTGTAATAAGCAATTGTTATGATCTGGTTCTGGACATCGTATCTTTTTTACTAACTATATCTTTTGAAAGCAATGCCAATTGTCTGCGTATTTTAAGGTGCACTGAACAATAGCTGAGCGCATGGCATGTGGAAGAATAGCTAAGCACTGTCTAAAATCTCCTCCTAATAAAAGTACCTTTCCTCCATAGCGAATATTATTATTCATAAACGTTTGTAGAAGTTTATGAATGGTGTTGAGTAAGTGACTGGATGCCATTGTACATTCATCAATAATTAACATTTTTGCAAGACGGATGTCACGTGCAGTGCCACCGTTAATGTTCATAGTGGATACTGATTTGTAGGATCTAATGCAGTTGATAAAGATTTCACTTTCAGGTACATCGTTAGTTAGAAGCTTCTGTAGATATTCAGGATATGAATGTAAAGGAGGCAGTCTAATTTGACCCTTTTGACAACAACGTGTAAATGTACTACTTGTACAGTAATCCCTCCTCCATCGCGGGGGTTGCGTTCCAGAGCCACCCGCGAAATAGAAACCATATGTTTATATGGTTATTTTTATATTGTCATGCTTGGGTCACAGATTTGCGCAGAAACACAGGACGTTGTAGAGAGACAGGAACGTTATTCAAACACTGCAAACAAACATTTGTCTCTTTTTCAAAAGTTTAAACTGTGCTCCATGACAAGACAGAGATGACAGTTCCGTCTCACAATTAAAAGAATGCAAACATATCTTCCTCTTCAAAGGAGTGCTTGTCAGGAGCAGATCATGTCACAGACATAAAAGCAAACAGATCAATAGGGCTGTTTTTCTTTTAAGTATGTGAAGCACCACGGCACAAAGCTGTTGAAGGCGGCAGCTCACACCCCCTCCATCAGGAGCAGACAAAGTAAGCTGTTGAATGCGCAGCTCACACCCCCTCCGTCAGGAGCAGACAAAGTGAGACAGAGTTTGTTTTTCAATCAAAAATCAATACGTGCCCTTCGAGCTTTTAAGTATGCGAAGCTCCGTGCAGCATGTCGTTTCAGGAAGCAGCTGCACAAAAGATCACAACGTGAAGATAATCTTTCAGCATTTTTAGACGAGCGTCCGTATCGTCTAGGTGTGCAAACAGCCCCCCTGCTCAATCCCCCTACGTCAGGATCAGAGAAAGTCAGCGCAAAAGAAAGAGAAAAGTAAGCCAGGTAGCTTCTCAGCCATATGCCAATAGCGTCCCTTGTATGAAATCAACTGGGCAAACCAACTGAGGAAGCATGTACCAGAAATTAAAAGACCCATTGTCCGCAGAAACCCGTGAAGCAGCGAAAAATCCGCAATATATATTTAAATATGCTTACATATAGAATCCGCGATGGAGTGAAGCCGTGAAAGGCGAAGCGCGATATAGCGAGGGATCACTGTATTGCCAGTTGTTTCTTCAGGGAAGTGAACTGAATGACAATGATTGCAAATGACATTCATTAATCCGAATGAATTTTCCTGGTGTATGTTTTGCTTGTGCCGTTTGAGAGGCGCGTTGTTGCATGTGTAGTATTTGGGACGTGTTGTTTTGGAGCTGTAATCGATTTGCCTGTGCTGTGTGAGAAGCCCGTTGTAGCCTTCCTTGCCGTTAACGTATGTCTGAGACGGGAGGTGTTTCGTTTTGAATTCGTGCCTGTTGCGATGCAGCACTTTGATTGATAGATTGCGTCATGTGGATCTAGGATGTAGATTTGTGCATATTTGCGTTGTTGATTTGTTCCAGGATGCACTGTTCCAATGCGATGCAGTATTTATGCACATATGCAAAAGCAGTATGGGCCATTGCCTTTTGGTGGCCTGATATTTACTCCGGTAGATGCAAAAGCAAATGAACTATTGTAGGATCTAATGCAGTTCATAAAGTTTTTACTTTTAGGTACATCGTTAGTTAGAAGCTTTAATTGAGCTTTGCGTTTTTGGAGCCGAGACATTTTTTCTTCTAGAAATATGGATAAGTAATAAGGAGTATTGCACTCACTGTTAATATGGAGCCTTTTCTGCGGTTGAACGGTTAATAGTGCCTTATTGTAATGAGATCCACCTATGCTGCATAGTGTAAATTGTGTTTGGTCCCGTTATCCGAGCGGTATCGTTTTGTACCTGTGATCGTGAATTCATGACTTGTTTGTTCTTGAGCGTGAGAAATATGGATAAGTACTAAGGAGGATCGCACTCACTGTTAATATGGAGCCTTTTCTGCGGTTGAACGGTTAATAGTGCCTCATTGTAATGAGATCTACCTATGCTACATATTGTGAACGTGTTGAGATGACGTATGTTTAATTCGGACGGTTCATTTAGAAATGGGGCTGTGTGTGTCATTTGTTATTTATGTTACTGTGGTCGTGGGTCTGAATCGTCGTTTTTGTGTACGTTTCGTGTGCTATGTCCGTAGTCTGTCCCGTTTCGTGTCCAATGGGCTTTGTGTGGTGCTCGCGGCTTCTTTTTTTTGTGTGCTTGTGGCTTGTTGAATCCTCCTCTTTGTGTGCGTCCCGTTTCGTGTGCAATGGGATTAAATCCTCCTCTTTGTGTGTGTCCCGTCCGTTGCTTGTGTGTGTGTGTGTGTGTGGGGGGGGAGTTTGCGTGCTCTTTTTTTTGTGTGCCAGGGGCTTGTTGAATTGTCCTCTTTGTGTGTGTCCCGTCCGTTGCTTGTGTGTGTGTGTGTGTGTGTGTGTGTGTGTGGGGGGGTGTTTTGCTCGTGCGGCGCTGTATGCGTTGCCTGCGTTTGACTCCTTTTTTCTGTGCTCACTTCTTTTTTCTGTGGTCTTGTCCGCCTCTCGCGGTGCTTCATTTCTTGGTGCGCCTGCGCAGTACGGCCCATAGCGTCCCTGCGTCCATCCGGTTTAGCATTCTCGGTTAGTAATATGGATAATAATATGGATTAGTTAAAAATGACACTTACTCATAAATTCACTGATATTATGAAAATGGGCACCTGCAACAGCAGTTTTACCCAATATGCCCAGCAGTATTATGAGACTGAAAAACACCCACATGTTGTCTGCAGAGACAGGTTGCCAGCCACTGCAACAAGCAAATGGTTTAATGTGACTTATTCGAAACTGCTCAGCATAGCGGTTCATTTTAATAACTATTTTCTCTACCAGACTATCACAGAAATTGTGAATAGTCCACATGATCAACAGAGATCTTTAGACTGTGGTTACCCATAAATGGGTAAAGAGGGGGTGTAGGCTTGTCGTTGGGCTAGAAACACAAATGATCAATGAAATCTGGCACACAATTATTATAATAATAATATTATTATTAATTTTAACTAAAAGCAAATAATTCACTCAAATCAAACTTACCAAAACCAATATTCAACCCCCACCCAAAAGAAATAATGACAGATGAGCCAGCTAACAAAGCAAATCTTTGAAGCAGAAAGGAAGATATCCTTTTCCATGATATAGAAGATTTTCTAAAATATTATTGATCAGATCCTGACATATTTTCAAAAAGTTTAACAGATCCACTGAGTGAGAATTTAATTTTTTCTAATTTCAGATAGTATAGGACACCAGCTTCCAATTGACTTAAAGGCAGTGAGTTGGGATTCTTCCCTTTGAGCAAGAGAAGTCTACATGCTAGTAGAGAGGTAAAGACAATTACGATTTGTTTGTCCTTCTCCCACTATAAGCCCATCAGGAAGTACACTAAATACAGCTGTTAATGGGTTAGGAGTCATTGTGGCACCAAGGCTATCTGATAGGTATACAAAGATTTTTGTCCGAAACGATGTTAATTTGGTGCATGCCCGAAACATGTGGCCCAGTGAGGCTGGAACTAGAGTGCAATGTTCACAAGTTTAATCTTGCCCTGAAAACATTTACTTCAAGATGAATGTCCTTGACTGAATATTTTAAGTTGAATAATTGAATGATTCTGCGGTGGGTTGGCACCCTGCCCGGGATTGGTTCCTGCCTTGTGCCCTGTGTTGGCTGGGATTGGCTCCAGCAGACCCCCGTGACCCTGTGTTCGGATTCAGCAGGTTGGAAAATGGATGGATGGATGGATAATTGAATGATTTCTGTATATGGAGCTACAGTGTATTCTGTGCATGGCTGCTTTTCACTTCTTTTTTGAAATTTTAAGTGAAAGATCCTTTACCCATTGTGCCCTGGGATCTTTGAAAGGAAGGGACATTAAAACGTTTTTATAAATTGTGAAGATGCTATCGGAATCTTCAAGATTGTTCAGTATTTCTTCTGGAATAGAAATAAATGGAAGGTGAGGAAAACTGGGCAGGTTTAGTTTAGCAAAATTTCTATTTTGAAAGTAGTGGAAAAATTATGTTAATGAGAAATTATATTTGAAGCTTAATTTCTCATAGGATGCAAAAACTTTACCAATGTACAAGTCTCTAAATGTTTTAATGCCAGACATTTTCCAAGCATTAAGTGTTATGCATGTTTGAGAGGGCGGAAAAGAGTGGTTGAAATGTAGAAGTGCACCAATAAGAGTGAATGAAGAGCAACTGGATTATCAGTGTACTGATGAGAATTTCTAATTACTGGGGCAAAGAGCAGGGGATATAACTGAAAGATTTTAAATTCTATTGCAGCCCAGGCTTTTGTATATTCATTGATTTGTGTCGATGCCCACGTCTTTATGGCCTGTATTTTTGCAGCCCAGTAATAAAACTGAAAGTTAGGTAGTGCCATACCCCCTTCTGCCCTAAATTCTGCAGGTGTGAAAAAATGCAGTAAACAAAGAATGCTTTCAAAAATGGAAGTGTTAATCATTTATTTTCATTAATCAACAAAATACAGTGAATGAACAAAAGAGAAATTTAAATCAAATCAATATTTGGTGTGACCACCCTTTGCCTTCAAAACAGCATCAATTTTTCTAGGTACACTTGCACACAGTTTTTGAAGGAACTTGGCTGGTAGGTTGTTCCAAACATCTTGGAGAACTAACCAGAGATGATCTGTGGATGTAGGCTTCCTCACATCCTTCTGTCTCTTCATGTAATCCCAGACACACTCGATGATGTTGAGATCAGGACTCTGTGGGGGCCATACCATCACTTCCAGGACTTCTTGTTCTTCTTTACGCTGAAGATACTTCTTAATGACTTTGGCTGTATGTTTGGGGTCGTTGTCCTGCTGCAGAATAAATTTGGGGCCAATCATACACCTCCCTGATGGTATTGCATGATGGATAAGTATCTGCCTGTATTTCTCAGCATTGAGAACACCATTAATCCTGACCAAATCTCCATTTGCAGAAATGCAGTCCCAAACATTCAAGGAACCTCCACCATGCTTCACTGTTGCCTGCAGACACTCATTGTACTGCTCTCCAGCCCTTCGACGAACAAACTGACTTCTGCTACAGCCAAATATTCAGTCCAGAGCACCTGCTGCCATTTTTCTGCACCCCAGTTCCTGTGTTTTCATGCATACTTGAGTTGCTTGGCCTTGTTTCCACGTCGGAGGTATGGCTTTTTGGCTGCAACTCTTCTATGAAGACCACTTCTGGCCAGACTTCTCCGGACAGTATATGGGTGTACCTGGGTTCCACTGGTTTCTGCCAGTTCTGAGCTGATGGCACTGCTGGACATTTTCCAATTTCGAAGGGTAATAAGCTTGATGTGTCTTTCATCTGCTGCACTAAGTTTCCTTGGCCAACCACTGCATCGACGATCCTCAATGTTGCCCGTTTCTTTCTGCTTCTTCAAAAGAGCTTGAACAGCACATCTTGAAACCCCAGTCTGCTTTGAAATCTTTGTCTGGGAGAGACCTTTCTGATATAGTATAACTACCTTGTGTCTTGTTGCTGTGCTCAATCTTGCCATGGCATGAAATGGGCTTCCACAACCTCACCTTGGTAGCAGAGTTTGGCTGTTCCTCACCCAGTTTTAAGCCTCCTACACAGCTGTTTCTGTTTCAGTTAATGACTGTGTTTCAACCTACGTGTGACACTGATGATCATTAGCACCTGTTTGGTATAATTGGTTGATCATACACCCAACTATAATCCTACAAAATCCCTAACTTTGTGCAAGTGTACCTATAAGAATTGATGCTGGTTTGAAGGCAAAAGGTAGTAACACCAAATATTGATTTGATTTTTCTTTTGTTCGCTCACTTTGTTTATTGTTATCAATTTACAAAATGCAATCATTATTTATATTTCTGAAAGCATTCTTTGTTTACAGCATTTTTCACACCTGCCTAAAACTTTTGCACACTACTGTATATGAGGATGGTCTGAAATAGAAAACGAAGCTTGGGAAGGATGTTAATCTTTTCTTTCTGACTGCTAATGTATTCGTACTTTATTTTTTTCCACGGAGACAGCAAAACTTGACTGAGAAAGGGCTTTACATTTACTTATATTTACCCCAAGATACAGTATTTAAACTGATTTGCCAAGATAGATGGGAAGGTGTCCAGTCTAGTATTGTGTGGTAAAGAGTTCACTAGAAAAAGCAGACTTTTATTCAAATAAAATTTTAGATATCTTTTGAAAGTCTGGTATTTTTAGGATTTCTGGCATGGAATTCTGTGGGTAATATATATATATTAGCCAACCCGCGGCGTACCATACGCCGCATAATCAGGCCGCTTTTTTAATGATTTTTAAGCACAGGGAAAAAATTAACATTTGAAAAATCCGGAGGAGAGGGGAAGGACGCCCATTACGCCCCATCCGTCATGCTAGTCTGCTGATTTCTCGTTCAGTAACTTGTGAGTAGTGATGGGCGGGGTGAAGCCTCGCGAAGCATCAACACGTTTGAAGCAATTGTGTCGGAAATCGTATCGAAGCTTCGAAGCATTTGACACTCGCCTCTCTCGTGACACCTCCTGGCCATTTTCATTAACGTTACAGAAACTTATGATACACTTTAATGACGTCTGTTAAAAGTCGTATTGCTTTTATTTTTTTGTAGCTACAGACTGACAACGAAGAGAAGGGTTCGTCAGCAGCTTCTAGTGTCTGATGTCTAAAAAATATAAATATAACTAACGCCGACAGGCAGAATGCACTATACGATAGCAAGAGTTAAACAAAATAAGACGCCTCACTTCATGCATTCCCGGCTCTTTCAATTAGTATTTACTTTTGCACTGTATCATTATAATCGCTCCTGTTATTAGTATTATAATTAACCCTGATCTTTTGTTGAGATCACATTTAATAGCCTTAAATGTTTTGTTTGGTCTGTCTTAATTAAAACGGAGTAGACAGAAAATAAAGGTTTATCCCTGTACTTTGCCATGATATAGGTAAGCACATTTGAGAAAGAAAATGTGAAATCCTTAAATCACAGATGTCATTATTCGATCAAGTATTAAAATCTGCAGTGCTTCGAAAGCTCGACAGTGTCAAAGCCGGACTATCGAGCGGCCCATCACTACCTGTGAGTCACGTAGAGTTTTCATTGTTGTTTGCGATTCTGGCCGCTTTTCGCATACTGAGTTGTTTGGGAGTCACAGTTGAGAAACAGTTTTTTAATGTCTTTTAAGCACAGGGGAAAAAATGAACATGTGGCCCGGTGCATTCTTTAACTGCCTTGTGGCGCTGTAGTAGTACGGCTGCTTTGCAGTAAGGAGACGGTGGAAGATTGTGGGTTTGCTTCCCAGTTCGTCCCTGTGTGGATAGCAAATTATCCGCGACAAACAAACTGTTTTACACACTGCAAACCAATCCGCGCCACTTTTTCAATGTTTTTTAATCCTTCGAGTTGCTAATTAACTAACACCCACCCACTCAGCTTGTGTGAAAAAAATGCGCCCGTTCTTTTATCATTTTGTTGCGGCCTATCAAAGACTTGGTGATCATGCTTTGTAGACTCAATATATATTGGCTTTTCACTCAGCGCGCATTCATCTCGGATTATTACATCTTGCTAGACTAATCTGCTACACGGCTGCGTTTGAAAAACCGATTTATCCCGGATGAGTTTCACCGGCATTAATGATTAGGAATCTGGTTGGAACAAAACCCTGCAGCCACAGGGGTTCACCAGGGCCGAGTTTGGCAAACACTGCTGAACAGAGACGAAACCGACTCAGGTGAGGAGTGGGGGCGGGCAAAGTAGTTGCAGCTATTGATTATTCAGTGTTGTTTGCTTGGGTGTCTGATCTGCTCAACAGGATTATAAATAAAAGGAAAACAATGTGAAGGCAATGTCATAGGTGATCCTGTGGTATAGCGGGTCCACAGCTCCCCTTCAAAAGCCCATTTTTAAATAAATAATCATCGCACTCACAGTGTAGCGAGGGGCGTGGAAGTGTGGCTGAAACGGTTTCAGGGTAGACTCGTGCTTCGGGCATTTTTCCCCTGTGCAGTGTGTGAGAAAGCCGGTACGTTAAGAGTGAGCGAGAGCAGGCTCGAAGGCAATGTGTTCCTGTGGTATAGCGGGTCCATAGGTCACATTCAAAAGGCCATTTTTAATCAGGCGACTGACAGTAGTGGAGTCAGGCACAGAGAAGGTCAGCTGCAGAGAGAGCGTCTCGACTGTTGCAGGGCCTGAAGCAGGTGAGACGCTAATGAAAAAGAGGCACAGGGCTTATTTTTAAAGACTGCTTCCTTCATTGTGTTTTAACTTCAGTTTTAAAGGATTGTGCGGCTCTCTCTTGCGCTGCCTCTGTGTGTGTGCGTGGGTCTGTCTCACGCGCTGCCTGTGTGTGCGCTTGTCTCTCTCTCTGGCATTGCCTGTGTGTGTGTGTGTGTGCGGCTCTCTCTCTCTCTCGCGCTGCCTCTGTGTGAACCAAGATTCCACTGAGGTTGACTAATGAAAAGTCAACGTAGCTCAGAGCTGCAAGTGGAATGTGGCACAGACAAACAGAAATGACGGCATGTTTTTCGAGGCGTCGCGTCCGAGTTGGTAGGCGTGACTGATTTTTTCGTCGTATCCAATGGTCTAAGAGTTGGTGGGCGTGGCTCCTTCCTGCGTGTGCCATTGGCGTCTTACTTGTCGGCGGTTTAGTGAATCCACGCCCCTTCCGGCGTGCTTTCCATGGTCGGCTACTTGTCGGTTTAGTGAATCCACGCCCCTTCCGGCGTGCTTTCCATGGTCGGCTACTTGTCTCCTGGCTTAGTGAATTATATATATATATAGATATACACACACAATACTATATAATTTGCATATAATGATATTTTCTGTTCAAGTCCTTCTCTGAAAATCCCCTTTTTCTGATGCATTTCAAAAGTAAACAGCCAATGGCGATTGCAATAAGTAGTGGTGAAAGGGGACATCGTTGTTGAGTGCCGCGTAGTCTGAAATAATGTTGTTAAAACAAACTGAAGCTTCTGGACTGATATATAGTAGTTTGATCTATGCACACAAGTTTGGGCCAAACCCAAATTTGTGCAATGTGGTGAATAGGTAGTCCCATTCAACAGTGTCAAAATGCTTTTTCTGCATCCCAAGATATTAAAATCTCTGGGGTGTTTGTTTAATATATTCACCCATTAAATCTAAGTCGAAGATTAGAACCGGTCTGCCTTTAATAAATCTGGTTTGGTCCTGTGATAGTACAGAAGGAAGCACTTTCTCAATCCTCCTAGCTAGAACTTTGGAGAGTATCTTAACATTATTCAGCAGTGAAGATGGTCTGTATGATGCACATTGTAGTAAGTCCTTATTTTCTTTAGGAAAGGTGGAAATTAATGCTTGGCGAAAAAGTTTCAGGTAGAATTTTATTGTCTCTAGCTTCTGTAAACGTTGCTAATAATTAGAATTTTTTTTTTTTTTTTTAAATACAATTCCACTGGGTAGCCATCATGGCCGATTGCTTTCCCTCTTTGAAATTAGTTTATAGCATCTAGTAATCCTGAATGTCTCAGAGACTTATCCAGTTCCGCAGCACTAAGAATATCTAGTTGTGGTATCTGTAATGCGTCAAAGAACTAATTAGATTGGGTCTTTTCTTCTTTAGTCTGAGTGGAATATAAGGGCTTCTAGTACTACACTCTCAGAATATTTGGGTTATATTTTCATGGTCTATGATTTTATTTATGTCTACGTATATTGGTAAATGCGGTTATTGCATTGTGGACTTCCTGCTTATGGATTTTTTGAGCTAAAATCCCATTGGCCTTCTATAAGTGTTCATAATAATGGTGTCACGATTTAAAGAGTAGTGGTTCCATTTCTTTAGTAGTCAAGACGTTAAATTCTGATTGCAAACCGGTCTTTTCCTATAAAAGGTGTCTCATTAGGAGAGGGGTATTCTAGATTTATTCCGGTAATTTTACTGATTAACTCTGACACTTTCTTGGTTTCCAATTTATTTTTCTCTCTTAAAAATAAGAGTTTCCCCTAGTATACCTGCAGAGACCTCTGGGGATGCATTTGTCTCCAGGTTATAATCAGTTTGCTTGGATATGAATTCTGTACAGCGCTCACCAGCTAATGACAGGGGGTTAAGACGTCAGCTACGAGAGGAGTGTATAGGACATAGTAAGTTAAGCTCCATTATCAGAGGAGCAAGGTCAGAGATAACAATAGCATCATACTTACACAATTTGATAATGGGCAAAAAATGATTGTGAATAATAAATTCTTCAGTAACAATGATGAAGTTGTGAAAAGAAGGAATATGTAAGGTTAGGATTCAAAAACCTCCGTGGGTCTGATAAGTTCTGATCCATTATAGACTGTGTAATTAATGATTTTTGCAGTATTAGATGTTATCTCTGTAGCTGAAGGCCTGTCCAGGTTTGGATTTAAAACACAAAGTCTCCAGCCATTATAATTTTGAGTGCTTACATTAGGAATAGACACTAATGCATTTTGGATGAAATCTCGATCATCCACGTTAGATGCATAAATATTTAACAGAAGAACTTTAGTCTTAAAATAAACTGCCCATTACGACGGGTTTCGTGTATAAAGCATTGCATAGAATTCACACTAAAACATAGCGTACGGACAAAACTAGAAATGTACATATGCACAAAAAACATTCAGACGTATAAACCTGTGTGCAAGGAAAGTTCCACACACTTCCCCTTTATAAATCCCAATGAACATGAATTTTAAACGCACATGCATGCGCCTACAGCCCTATCCCAACTCCTCCCCAAATTTCACATATTTGAATATGCAAATATAAATTGCCCCTTCTGTTCAGTGTTTTGTTAAAAGACGATGGCAAAAGCAAGTGGAAAAAGGAAGAATTTCAGTGAATGCAAAATGGACATCCTGCTCAGTGAAGTGGAGGCAAGGAAAAACATACTATTTGGTGGCTTAGGCTGTGGTATTAACAAAACTGATGGATATAGCGTGGTGAAGACACTCAAAAGTTGAAGTTCAGAAAGTCATACAGTGTGCGAAAAAAAAAAAAAAGTGGTCAGACGTGAAAAGACAAGTGACCGAGTGTCATATGGAAGCGTATTAGGGACACAGTGAAGAAAAAAATAGGAGCATGCAGGCAGTGATTGCCACACAGAATACATTACTTTCATATTACAGCTCTCTGAACATTTTAAGATGTACACTTGATGTCATTTTCATGATGAAATGCATTAAAGCATGTATTAAACATGGGGGCACAGTGGCGCAGTGGTAGTGATGTGCTAGTGCCCCGTCCAAGGATTGTTTCTGCTTCCTGGGATACATGCACAACTCTTAATGGAATAATTTATTGCAGCAGTACCGTATCTGTCATAGATACCAACCCCCAGTTCCTGTCCTTTAGGTTTCTTTAATCCAAAACAATAAGCATCTATAATAAATGTAAAACCAGCTGTAAGCTTACAGTGCTGCTTCTTTGAAACTTTTAAAGAACACTGGAAAATCTTCATTATACAGGTTAAATTATTCCATCCATCCAGGGTCACAGCAGTCCCAAGCAAGCACAGAGTGCAAGGCAGGAACAATCCCTGGACGGGTTGCCAACTCATCACTACCGCTACCTCCACTGTGCCCCACATGTTTAATTATTAACAGTATACATTTAAATGAATTTATAAATTGTAACATACTTCAAAGCATCTCATAAAAATTGTATCAAATATAAATCCTAGCATTCTAACAGCACACAGCTACAAGAGGATAGAAGGCAACTTAGAAGGCAGTCATCATCATGGGACAAGAAGTCTGCATGATCTATAAATATGCACTCTCCTCTAATTCTTTGTGTGTCTTCTAACAATGATACAAGGTGGTATGGTTGTGCACCATCATACTCTTACAGAATTGATTGCAATCAAGTGTCTTAAATTTGTAAATAATATGTAATTAATTTCAGTGATTTGATAAATTACATGTCATGGATGCAAATCTAAAAAAGAAAGGGAAACAACACAGAAACAGTAGTAGCACTGCTTTAACACTGGGTGCAGCCCATTTGCAAAACTGAGCAGAAACATGCACACGCAAGGTATGAGGCTATCATGAATGAGGTCCCATGACACATTCCCTTCAGGATCACATACTACGTTTAAACGCTACAAATGGGATAGTTCTGTTTTAGTTTCATTGTGGATCAATGTCTGATGACTGACAAATTCATCACTATTGTTCATTTTGAGCAAAGGGTCAGTTTCAGGTTTTTTTTTTTTTTTTTTTTTTTTTTTAAACTGGCTTTATTACTTTTTGTTTGCCATTGTGTTTTGGGTTAAAGGCTCCAGCACAAATGGATTAGTTACCATAAAGTGGCACAAAGTATAGAAATATTCTTTTTTTTTTCCAGCATCATGTTATTCCATTAACTAGATGGTAGAAGAATATTGTCCAAAGAGCTATTAAGACTTAACACCGTAAAACAGATCATTACATCACTTTGAGGTTGACTCTATAACTATATGGCTTAACTATATTTATACAAAATTCCAAGCCTGTGTGACATTCAAGCTTAACACCAAGTATGTTGAACTTTATGATGGTCAAATTCAATACTTGTTGCCTACATATCAACACACTTAAAATTTTAATTAATTAAATGCTTGAAAAGTTTATTAAAATTTCATAGTCCCATACAATTGACAGTAGCTCAAATTCAAATGAGTACACATTTTTTAATGAGAAACATTTAGATGGGATTATTAGCACAATCACTTTTCCTTTCTGCTTTCTCTTCTTGGTGTTGACACATACGCCCCAGCTCTTACTTTGATAAAACATTATATTCTGCACTTGAACATTCATTGAATGGGAATTGAAGAAAAGGTTTTGCCATCAAAAGAACATCGAGTGATACCAATATAATCACTAGAATTCCTCTCAATATTTTCAACGTTGTTTGCCTAATATGAAAAGCTACAAGTGGGTGGACTGAACACACACTTTTTTGTTGACTACTAGATAATTACTTTCACCGAAGGTACACTTGTAATAAAATAGAGAGCTCCCTAAAGCTGTGAAGCATTAGAGCTAACCACCATGCCACTCATTTAAAAACAAACTGAACCTTCTAAGCTTGAATGGTATCATGAAAACAAAGCTGCTAGACCAATTTAAATCAGAACTGCTTCAAAAAAGTGGGTGGGAACAGGAATGCATCTAGTAGTAGAAACATTTATTAAAAAAAAAAAAACAAAACTGATGTATCAATTTTCCTTCTGTGAATTACTAACTGCATACTTCTGTTTGAAATTCCTGTGACGAATTTTCAGTTACGGTTCAAAACATTGCACTGATTGGTTAGTTCACTCAATACAAAACTTTTCAGCTTTTCTGTAAAAGGTAAACAATTCTGCTAGTCTGACTATTGTAAAGTCTTTACATTTCTGGCACGTCCAGCTATATGAAGGCGCACATAAGCCATTGAGCTGGTGCAAGGAGCAGGTTTTTGGCCAACCAAAATCTTAAGTAAAAGAACATTCTTTGTCTTAATTGAATAAGAGATCTGACAATTATGTTCGCAAACTCATCCTAGAAAAAGTGCTACATACCTCATTGATGAATATCACTATGGTCACCTTTGAAGTACTCCCCTTGGGAAGCTATGCAGCACCTAGTCCACTCTTCAAAGCAATTTTGGATCTCTTTCTGGAATGGCCATCAGAGCTGTCGTCGTATTAAGCTTGATGTCATCAAAATGTCTTCCTTTCAAGATTTCCTTTATCTTCGGGTAAAGAAAAAAGTCATTGGGGGCCAGATCAGGCGAGTAGGGAAGGTTTCCCAATACATTTATTTGTTTATTGGCTAAAAACTCCATCACAGGCAGTGCCCGTGTGAGCTGTCGTGATGCAAGAGCCATGAGTTGTTGGTGAAAAGTTCAGGTCATTTTCGTCTAATTTTTTTATGCAGCCTTTTCGGACCTTCCAAAATGTAAACTTTCTTAACTGTTTGTCCAGTTGGTATAAATTCATAATCTATGTTTCATCACCAGTGGAAGCATGGCCCAAAACACTGTCTTGTCTCTCCAAAAGGTCCTGGCAAATTTCGCCTCTCCTTTGCTTTTGTTCATTGGTGAGCTCCTTCGGGACCACTTATGCCTACACTTTTCTCACGCAAAGAATTTCAGTTAAGATATTCCTAACCATTTCACTATCCATGTTTACTTGGTCTGCTATGCTTTTCACAGTCGGACGATGATTTTCATGCACAATTCAAATAATTTTTGCAATGTTTTTGTCAGTTCTGTTCGTGACTGGCCACCCGGACCGCTCTTCATCAGTGATGCTTTCTTTCCCCTCAGAAAAACGTTTAATCCATTTGTACACTGCCATTTTCTTCATGGCATTATCCCCATAAAACATGGACTAACATGTCCCTGATTTAATTTCCACTCTTGCCAAGTTTATTAAGAAACTAGCAAAATACCCGCGCTTCGCAGCGGAGAAGTAGTGTGTTAAAGAGGTTATGAAAAAGTAAAGGAAACATTTTAAAAATAACGTAACATGATTGTCAATGTAATTGTGTTGTCATTGTTATGAGTGTTGCTGTCATATATATATATATACATATACACATATACACACACATATACACACATATACAGATATATTATATATACATATACACATATATTTTTTATATATATATATATATATATATATATATATATATATATATATATATACACACACACACATACATACATACATACACACACATAGATGCACTTACAATAACATAGAAATCAATATAAACAACATTATCATTATCATATGAGAATATGAAGTAATATATAAGAAGCACATTTCATATAAATATAAATTATTAAACAGTAAAATCTTCTTCTATAATTTGCTACCATGGCTTTTCGTTGGTCTGTCCAGGATTTTAAATCAGCTGTAGCTTGCAAACCGTTTCACCTATTGACTTGAAATCTGGTACACATATAATACGTCACGTCTGCTATCCGCTTTATGGGTGATGATTGTATTACTCTTTTTATGTTTATTTTATTTTAGAATCAACTCCTATCTGCGCACACCAGGGCGGCCGTGGACAGATGCGTATGGTGTATTCACTCCATGTTATCGTGCATTGCGCTGTCACTGGTATTTTGATAAAAGAATTAGAACAATATATAAGAAGCGTATAAATTATTAAACAGTAAAACATTAACATTTAAGAAGTAAAGTTACATTGAGTACTACTGCAGTGCCTTCAGGTATACCTCATTTTTTGTTTGCCCATTACATGCTTAAATGTATACATTTTTTGGTGTACCTACCCGAGAACACGCGACATATAACCGAGCGTGGGAGAAGCATGGATTTTAAACACGCGTTGAGTTCATCTGCTGGTCTCCCTCGTGGAATAACTGGTAATGTTTGAGTAAAATGTACAGCGAGTAAAACGACATTACCTCCTTTTTTTTTTTTACGATCTCTGAGATCTTGCTTTTTTTCGGTTCAAGGCTTCATAAGCTCTTTTATGTGCCATGGTGTACTTAATAAGTACTCATCTTTGAATGTTGCAAGACTTTCGCCTTGTATGTAGATCGGGGAAATTACATTCATTGCATTCCTAGTCTGAATCACAATCTGATTGTATGGGTGCTTACCTGGCACTGTAGGGTTGCCACCCGTCCTTTAAAATACGGAATCGTGCCGCGTTTGAGAATGAAATTGCGAGTCCCGTTTTGAATCAATACTGGACGGGATTTATCCCGTATTTTTTTTATCATTTTTTTTTTTAAAGCAGCGTGTCATGCAAATCATCCCACACGCATTTTATGAAGATGCCTCCTTTCCTACTTTTGATTGGGTAATACTTGATGTCATCGTTAGTTTGATTGGTCTTTTTAACTGTCCAGTGAGGAGGGCGTGTCTTTTAAGTAGAGTCTGGAAAGTGTTGGCACTGAGATGTGGCGTGAGCGCCATAGTTGAAGCCCCTAACGTTGCAGTCAGCAAGTCGGCTAACATCTGCCATGTGCCGTCTTTCAGTTGCGAGAAGCAGATCATAGAATGGTTGAAACTGTTGCCCCTAACGTTGCGCCACGGCGTGTGGTTCGTTTATACCTCGTGTCTTCTCATTAAACTTTTATCTCGCGAATATGTTATTGCAATCCGCAGCGGGAGCGTTTCTATAAACTTAATTTAAAGTTACGTTTTACACCGTGCTTTGTTTCCCTTATGAACATGCTTGTATGTTTCACTCGCTCCGTTCTCAATTGTTTAATTAATTTTTTGCTCTTTGCTGTTTCCGGCTCTTCCTCCATTTCCCCTTACTTCGTTCTTTTATCTCGCGAATATGTTATTGCAATCCTTAACGGGAGCGTTTCAATAAACTGATTGAAAATAGTTTTGCATTTACCTTTTTAGTAAAAGGCGAGCTTTTAAGCCTGAGAAATCACCCCGTAAATGCACACGTTTAATTGCACATGTGTTAATATGTATGGTTACACAGTATTAAAAGACAGTGAACAACGTCAGTTACCTTAGTTCCCGCGTTTGATAAAAGGTGAGCTTTTAAGCCTGAGAAATCACCCCGTAAATGCACACGTTTAATTGCACGTGTTAATATGTATGCTTACACAGTATTAAAAGACAGTCAAAAATTAACGTCATTTACCTTCGTTCCCGCGTGTGTCTCGTGCTGTAAATCTCTTCCTTGTTTTTAGTTCACGTGATTACGTAGGAGGCGTGATGACGCGATACGTGACTCCGCCTCCTCCATTACAGTGTATGGACAAAAAAATGTTCCAGTTATGACCATTACGCTTTGAATTTCGAAATGAAACCAGCCTAACTTTTGTAAGTAAGCTGTAAGGAATGGGCCTGCCAAATTTCAGCCTTCCACCTACACGGGAAGTTGGAGAATTAGTGATGAGTCAGTCAGTCAGTGAGTGAGTGAGTGAGTCAGTCAGTCAGTCAGTGAGGACTTTGCCTTTTATTATTATAGATTAAATATTTGTTCGTTACTCTAATGCAAGCTCTGACATTCTCGTGGTGGCACACAAGAACATGTAACAACAATAATGAATGCCACTCAGCAAGACACCGCCACGCGTCGACACAATCACAGCTGTGAGACACTGATATACCAAGGTTATGAAACCGAGCTGTTTATACAGTGCTGCCAACGTAAGTGCACAGTGGCAAGTTTGTGAACTGTCAGACCTCTGCCACTTCATTGTGAGGCCTCCTCTTCTGGTCCTTCAGAAATCTGTTGCTCTGGATGTATGGAGAGAAAATGACCAAAGCTGTATTGCCTTAATACACTACCCCTAAACCTCATTTTTTATTTCTTGATTTTTGTATGTAAAAGGACATGTATTATGATGAGCATAATTTGGTACTGATGGAACAAAGATCACATGGTAGCAAAAGAAAGTTATATGCAGTATATGGTTCAGAATCTTAAGAAAATGAGCAACAACATGGCTACATCTTGAATAGATGTGTGCACTAAATTCTTTGACAGTGAAGTTCCTAGAGAATTAAAAATCTTTCTAAAGCGAAAAACAGGAAATGCTCCTTTAAAAAGAACTGCCCCCAGAAAAATCCCATCTTTGAAGGAAATACGTAGTTCACACATCCAATAACTAATTTTGTGTGGCAGACAATACTATTCAACAATATTAGATCAAGTGTTTTAAGATAAGTTTCTCATAGATTTTATGTTTAAAATTTAAAAAAATATGGAAATGCCTTTTACTGTAATTGAGAAAATAAAAACAGTAATAGGGTTCCCAACATTAAATACTATAAAGAAGTTTTTTTTTTTAATAAATTGAAAAAAGAACTTAATATGGTTTTGTAAAGCTTGTGAACAAATGCTGAATAATGTCCAGAATCAGCTTTGAATTCTTTTATAACTCTTTTCCAGTACTGTGATAGTTAAAAACAAAACAAAACAAAAAGTAGCACATGAAAAAGGACTTGTAATGATAGTTTATAAACACAAATAACGCTTTTCAAATGCAAATATACATTTTTTTTAATTTAATTAAATAATGTAATGAAGATACCTTCAACTTTTTTTTTTTTTTAGACATCTTAAAACATTCTAAAACAAACTGCTTAGCCTTAAAACCTTAAAAGGTACATTACATTTGAAACTGTACAATATATCTACAGTTACTTTCTTTAAATGAAAAATTTCAAAGGACATGTGCCAATTTTTCATAATTTTGAATTTTCTATTGTTCTTCACCTGAAATTATGAAGATTAAATAAGTTACAGATCACATATCACAAAAATCAAATACAGCCACTAGGAACTGGGTTACTGTTCATTTTGAAGATATTAAAATGTTATACTGTACTTTTATTAGCAAACAATGCATTTACAAAAATAAAGAAATATGCTCCAAGATAATTAAAGAACAAGATAAAGCATTCAACATTTTCTTCTTAATAATTGCATCAGACCAGTGCAAATATGCTGAATAGATTACACTAATGTAAATTCATTTTTTAATTTCATAAAGTTATTATTATACAGTGCCCACCTAACTAGGAAAATGATTTTCTGTAGTACAATATTACGAATTTTTATTTTTACTCAATAGAAAACCGTGATTTAAGGGAGTTTGCTAAACCAGTTACTGTAGAAATACTGTCCGTGAACATGATATCAAAATTATGTCATTGTTAAATATCTTTTTATAGTAATAACCATCTCCTGCAATGCATTTACAACATAATAAGGAGGTCATTAACACCCCCTGCCCCTTATGTACAAATGGAGCACTGACAGGTAAAGTAACTTAGTGAGAGTCGCAAAGTGTCTTTGAAAGGTGGGAAGTAAAGCACTAACTTTGTGGTTTAAGGTTCAACACCTTATCCAGTTAGTTACAACACCTGCCACAGCACTGTAAAATAAACAAAAATTAAATAAATATCCATTACTTTAGGTCATATAATGAAAGAATGAAATATTAAAATATAAAGAGTACCAACCCTGTAATCCTACAAATGGTATACAGTCTAATATTTACAAATAACTGCACATATGGACAGTAAGTTTGTAATTTTAAAATGTGTTTTGAAATTTACCAAATGTTAATTATGTTACTAAAATAAAGATCAGTGACACTGAACAAAAAGGAAGTAAAACACAAAAAATTACAATGCAGCAATTTAGAACTTATTTTATTGCTTTTTGTTTATATATATATATATATATACATATATACACACACACACAAACACACACACACAAATATATATACATACACACACACATTTTTTATTTATATATATAAATAAATAAATTAGTGCTGGGCAACAATTAAAATTTTCAATCACGATTAATTACAACAATCACATTGTTATGCACAAAATTCAATAATGAACTCTAAAGTAGTGTATTGCGTGTATTTGGTTTGCAAACACTTTAAACAAATAAGGTGCTTTTTAACAGCAGTATTCCCTTTACATAGTAACAGTTAAAATATTTCTTGCAAATCTCAACCTTAAACATTAATGTAATCAAATCAAATATAAAACCAAAGCTATTTGCCATTGCCATTAATGTTTTATCTAGATTGTTATAGAAAAAATTTACCCTCAGAGTCCAGAGCCACAATCACAACATTACAACAGGCACCTTCCAAGCATCAGCAAGTTAACATTTCTAAATCTGTTTTCTTTGTTACCTGAACAGATACCAGCAGAAACATTTTCTTTTATCGGGGAGCAGTACAAACAGTCTATGTTTAGTAACAACTCTCTGAGGGCTAATATTTTCTCCAAAAAACTTAGTTTTCTGAAATGCGCACAAAGCAATGGTTTTACCCATAAATCAACATAAAACGTCTGTTGCTGCCCGTTTTACCTTTCCTTCTAGCAAAAGCATATCGAAAAGCGCTGTAACAAGAGGTTCACTGATCTCCATCGATCGGTAGCAAGACTGAGGCTTTCAAAATAATAACAACAAACTGCATTAACGCGCAGTAAATTGTTGGCGTTAATTAATTAATGCGTTAACGCGATAATAACAAGTTAACTTGCCCAGCCCTAAAATTTTATTTATTATTATATATATATATATATATATATATATATATATATATATATATATATATATATATATATATATATATACATATACATACACACACACACTTTATATACACTCATACATACACATATAGCACATACATATACAAACATTATGTACATATATACACACACACACTCTCCAACCACCCTTTTTAAGCTTTCTATTAAGGAAAAAAAAAAAAAAAAAAAAAAACCTCTCTTACAACATGTCATTATATTGGTGCCAAAGTGTCAACAATTTAATTAAGAGGATTTATATGAAGGTAACTTTTAAAAAACTGATACAATGTTATTTCAATTCATAGTAACTTTTAAAATACTGTACAAAAATGTACAGATATTTAAAGTCAGTTACTGTTGGTGTTGTTGGCTGAAAATGCATGAAGATTTCCCATCTGACTTAAGCCGCTCTGTATATGTGCAACATGGATCTCTACATTGTTCTGGAAGCAACTAAAACAGTAAAAACATACAAGGTAAATTCAGATCTGAATAAATATACATTTAATTCTTAAACAAAAATTAAAGCAACATTTTAAATGAAAAACAGATGAAAATATCTATTAAACCTATTTTTTCCAATCTACAGAACAGGATAGTTTGGACATGCAACATAATATATTGTTTACAGCATTTTCATTACAGTAAGGCTGAAAATGTGGCTAGCATTAGTTGTTTACTCTGGATTATTATTATTATTATTTATTTATTTATTTTAAACACAAACACAACCTCATGCTGTAAAAGAAATACACATGAAAATTAAATTTCAAACCAGACTTACTTCAAGGCAATGTCAAATAGAATGCTTCAATAATTTTTAAAGACAAAAAATCCTGAGTTTTACTGTTATGATACTCTGATAGGAAATTATACAACAAAGTTACAATGTCTTAATTTTGGTGAACAATTAAGATATAAAAACAAGTAAACAAAGCATGCATGGAGCTAATGTATAAGGGAATCAAGTAAATTTTACTTTTCCATAATTAAAGGAATATGCTAAATTATAAAAAGTAAATACCCTATTATCTGGACTATGGAAATAATCCACTAATATTTTCACTAACTGAACCATCTCATTTGAGTTTAGAGGTCCAAGGAGTCAGAGTCTATCACTGTTGTATTGTAGAAAAGGCAGGATTTTTTTTCCTTGCTTGTTTAGTCAAAAACCCTTAGTCTTCTTACCTGTTTAGTGTTTTCTTTTAAGTAAAAGGAAAGCACACAGGCAAACTAAGTTGTTCAATTAAACACACTAAATTATAATTAAAAACAAATCTAACATACAAAGATATTTTAGACAATTGTGTGCTTCCAACTTTGTGGCAACGTCTGGGGAAGGCCACTTTCTGTACCAGCATGACTGTGCCCTTGTGCACAAAAGCAGGTCCATAAGCATATGGAGAAACTGATGTGGTCTGTACAGAGTCCTGAAATCAGCATTACTGAGCACCTTTTGGGATGAACTGGAACATCGATTGTAAACCTGATCTTCTCATCTAACTTCTGTACCTGGACCTCACAAGTACTCTTTTGGGCTGAATGGGTACATATTCCCACAGATGCACTCCAAAATCTTATGTAAAGCCTTCCCAGAAGAGTGGAGGCTGTTATAGTCATATTGATGCCCATGGTTTTGGAATGAGAAGTCTGACAAGCGCATATACAGTAGGTGTGATGGTCAGGTGTCTACAAACATTTGGTCGTATGGTGTCTTTTTTTGTGGACATTAATAAAATTACTAGATTCAGATATTGTTACAAGTTAAAAAAAGGTGTTTTGATTATGCTTAAAACAAGCCAAATGTTGGTTAGGTTCTTTGAGATGTCTTTACCTTGACTATGTTCAGCTGCTGTAGTGAGGGTTTCTGATTTTTCTTTTGGCAAGTTAAATTATTTTTTAATTGATTTTATAAGAAATGTATACAGTCAACCATTTGCGTGAAAAAGACTGGTATTTGCATCAACTGTGCAAGCAGTAACTAGGCTTTAAAGTTTCACACGGATAGTGTGAATAGTGTTAGTGACTTCAATTGCAGTTATTTCAAAATCTTTTTAGGCTTTAATGAATTTTTATAAGCACATGTTCTGTGATAATGAATAAGAAAAGTTGACTCTTCCTCTTGTAGCACTGCAAGGTTTTCCTCTTTGTCACTCAATCATAAAATGTCTGAAAGCCTAAAATGTTTATGTTTACACTGTCAAATGTTACAGTACATTAGGTTACTCTGTTACTGTATAAACAGAACACAGTTTATCAATTTGCAGACTTTTCTGTAGTAAGAAAGACTTCATTGTGAAAAGTATCCTTAAGGGAAAAATTAAAGGATTTAAAAAAAAAAAAAAAAAAAAAAAAAAAAACTAAAAGTGGACTGTCTTAAGTAACGTTATGTCCTTTAACCCCCATGGGAAAAAACCCTGACTTGCAACTAAAACCTTTTCTTGTAATTACTGCTAAGTGCATAGCAGTGAACAACATTGCGAGTTGCAAATGTTGACAGTGCATGCTAGCACAGATCCAAATAAAAATGCAAAAGAAAACGGTCATTACTGGTGTAAAAAAAAATAATACTACTCATTACAGGTAAAAGTGCCAAAGTGAATTCTCGGACTGGGGGGTGGGGTGGGGGAAACCAGCTCAACCTGATCCCCATCCTATGACAAGGGAACTATTTCAGTTCAGCAGTGATTCTGCAACCAAGGGATAACGTTTATCCTGTCATACCATTGTGTCCAGGATTTCAAATGTGAAAACTTGCATGGTTTCAAAAACATTTGAGAAAAAAAGCCAAACATTAGGCTGCCTGCTATTAAAGTACAAGAGGGAACCACAAGCATACTCGAAGACCATTTTTATTTCAAGGAGCTATGAAGTACTGTATGTGTAAGCTTTATTTATATATTTAAAAATAATACAAATAAAAGGAAAAATAGAAGCAACACCGTCATTAAAATTGCATTTGAAGATACCTGTTTAACAGGCTAATTTAGTACAGGATGCACTTGCTGCCACCAGCATTTGAAAGCAAAAGCACTAACCCATAGACCTTGTATTTTATTGGGGAACACAATTTCACGAATCACTACAAAGCATGAAAAAAAAAAAGGCTGCTGCTTTAACAGCATATTCTTTACCGAACTAACTAAAAACATGAATGAAAAACTCAACTGACTTTTGTAGATTCCTGCTTTTAAGAGTAACGTATCCATTTGTCTTAATACAAAGCATTAAAGGAAAAATACCATTAAATTATAAAGTAATGCAGACACACTTAACACCAAATATTAGGCAGAGAAGCAAAACAAAAATTTACCATAAGCTCTTTGAAGTCCAGCAAATCAACCTATTTTAAACAATTACAACTTGTTTTTGCTTAACTGGATCTACCCTCATTAAACATGGATTTATTTTCAGATTCTTACCTTATATTTGAACCATCTATTGAATTTTTGATGTCATTCAATGTATCTGTTAATGATTTAAATTCAAACGAGTTCAAATCACCCCCTTCTGCAAGACACTGTAAAGATCACACATAAAATAAGGGAAAAATATAAAAAGTTATTTTAATCAAGAAAACTAAAAAAGTCAGTGTCTCCATTGAGGACTGCCAAACTAGCAAAAAAACCCCATCTATAGTAGCTTATTAACAGAAAATAGTTTAACTGAAAAACCCTGACACAGAACATGTGTGCATAATATTGGAAATGTTTGTGGTTATCTCGTGTAGTACTGAAAGCTAACAGAATGATTCCTGCAAAAGTGCTTAAGCGGGTGCAAATGTCTCGTATGTCTAGTGACTGCATTTGATGTTAATTTCATTCACATGTTTAAAAACATACAGTATAAAATGTACAAGTAACTCAGCAAGTATATAACTCCTTAACATTGTACTAAATATGTACCTGTTAATGAATGCAAATAATTGTATGTTCATGGAAACTGTGCATAACTAAAGCATATGTGATATGTTAACATAAGATCACATTATACACAATAAATAAAAATGCATGAAACAACTTTGCATTGCACTTGTTAATGAATGCAAATTACACATTCATGAAAACTGGGTATAAATAAAACAATGTAAATGTATTATATAAATATAAAGATCACATTATTCACAACGAATGAAAGTTTTTCAAATAATTTTGCATTAATACAGTACAAAATAATGTATTACATGTACTACCTTATAAATACCAAGTACTGCAACAATACCACAAAAATAAGAGCACATCTCATAAGGCATTAAACCAGGGGATCTCAAACTTGATCCTGAGGACCCACTGTGGCTGCATGTTTTTGTTCCAACCAGCTTCTGTTTTTAATTGGACTCCTGGGCTAATTAAGTGAACTCTGATTCCCCAGATTCTGTGTTTTGGGAACAATATGGAAATTAGAAAACTAAGTTTGGCAAATAAATAAATAAATTAAAACGTACTAAGCAGTTATATGAGAAAAATGTATTTTTTTTCTTTAACATTATTTTCATCTTGATTTTTATTCTACTTTTCCCAGGTGTTCTAATTTTTTAATCCATTATTTACTAATTAGTGCATCTGACGCTAAAGTAGTTGCAGCTGTTCATGATTCAGTGTTGTTTGCCTGGGTGTCTGCTCTGCTTGTTTTTAATTGTCATTATTATGATACAACGGAGGGAGTAAATTGCACAAAGAAAGGGCAAACATAATGAAATCAACAAAAGAGTTTTGCATTTAAATCAATAGCAAAAATAGAAATATTTCTAAATCCCTTATAAATGTAAAATTATGCTGCTGCACTTTTCTGAATGTAGAATAAGAGAAAAAAAAATGGCAGCTTATTAAATGAGATCAGTGTTATCAGTTATTATCACTGATCATGAATCTGGATGAAATAAAAACTTGAAGCTACAGTGGGCACCCCAGGGCCGAGTCTGAGAATCCCTGCATCACAGAGTTAAAAGATGTACCAATGTGTGTATTGTGTACTCTAATTTTGGTGTGACTTTTGACATTCTTGAATTCTATTTCCATAATTAATAAGGGTTTTTCTTATTTGGTAAAAGAACACATTTTTATGGGAATTTGTGCCCATAGGGATACAAGTTCAACTTTTTCTTTACTCAAATAAAAAGGATAGTAACAACTTGCAATATACTGTACCCTAGAACTGAATCCCAAACATAAACAATATGTTCAGTAATCTTGGTGTGTAGTTAATGTGTACATTTAAATTAACCAGATTTTAATTTATGGAAGACTTTAGGTATCTTGACCTTCAGATATCTTTATATTGATAAAGTGTTTGCACTTCCTGATCAACTCTATTGTAAATACAGAATTATCTCAACACATGTATTTCTATTTACAAGTCAGAAACATATTGAGAATTAGAGAAGTTAGGCAGATTCTCTCTTACTACTTTGAAGTAGAAGTGAGGTGAAGAGTGCAGTGTAGTGTAGGCTTTGTTAAGTCGTGTATTTTGGGAATGTCCAAAAATCTTTTTAAGCAATGATATTTAGATATACAAGTATATCAGATCATGTAAAATATATACTCATCTGAAATCCTCTTATAACAATTTTTGGAATAATACTGGAAGGGATTAAACTGTCTAGCCATAAACTCATCTATACTAATAAAAGGCAAAGCCCTCACTGACTCACTCATCACTAATTCTCCAACTTCCTGTGCAGGTAGAAGGCTGAAATTTGGCAGGCTCATTCCTTACAGCTTACTTACAAAAGATAAGCAGGTTTCATTTCGAAATTCTATGCGTAACGGTCATAACGGTCGACAATGTCCGTTATGTTAAACTTTCTTATTTATGGCCTCATCTTCATGAAATTTAGTAGGCGGCTTCCCTGCGCTAACCAAAACCGATGTACGTACTTATTTCAGTGGTATGACGCTGCTGTCGGCTGCCATATTGAACTTTCCAACAGTCTTTGTTACTTATGGGCCCATCTTCAAGAAATTTGGTACGCGGGTTCCCAAAGCTAACTGAATCCTACTTACGTACAGATATACGTCCATAGCCTGTAGCTCGGTCGCCGTGTGAGGCGGCGTTGGGTCCCACATCCCCATACCTCCCACGTAGTTGGCTACCTGCCTATATAAGGCCGTCCGTCGCTCCGGTCTCTTCATTCCCTTCCTTGCTTCACCACGGTATTTACGTCTCCCTGCTGATAACTCCAGCCTTTTTATTTAATCCACTGCTTATCCGCCGTTTTATTGTTCATTACGATTATAGTTATTGTGTAGGTATTTTAGACTTAGTTTACATTGTTCAGGTACCCATTTCCTTTATCGTTCCAACCGTACCCCCATTAACATGTCTATCGAGGTGATCACCATCGATCAAAGAACGGTCACTTACCAAGTGGTTTCCATGCCTGGAGATGGCACCTGCCTTTTCCATTCTCTGTGTTACATATTGCACGGCCATATCAGGCTCACTCTTGATATCCGGAAGAACATTGTGTCTTATGTATTGAATGACTGGGACAGGTTCAAGGTGTGGACTGATGACGGTACAGGAGATAATTATACCACACAGGAGCACTATAAGAGTGAAATGCTTATGCCCTTAACCTATGGTTCTGCATGTGTGTTGATGGCTGCCGCTGAATTGTTCGGTTGTCGCTTTCAAGTGTACCGAAATGGCCAAATATTTTACACCTCTGGACAACTGCCAGCGCCTCTTACAAAGCCTTCTTCAAAATGTTTACCCCAATCTACTAAATCTCCACAAAAACGACGTGTCATGGTTGAGGGAGAGAGCTATTCTGACACCAAGAAATGACATGACTACGACTATAAACTACATTTTACTTCAAGAACTATCTTCACAACCGAAAACATATCAGTCTGTGGATTCAGTTGTAGAAGTGGAAGACGCGGTGCACTATCTGGTAGAGTTTCTCCACACTCTGAATCCTCCAGGCACTCCTGAGCATAATCTAATTTTGAAGGTTGGGGCACCAATAATGTTACTGAGAAACTCACAGCCACCAAAACTTGTGTAACGGCATGAGACTTCAGGTCACGTGTCTGCTAAAGAACCTAATTGAGGCAACTATTTTTACTGGCAGTGGCTCAGGGGAGAGAGTTTTTATTCCTCGCATCCCCGTTATACCCTCTGATCTCCCATTTCAATTCAAACGCCTCCAATTTCCAGTAAGGCTCTGCTTCGCAATAACAATTAATAAGTCTCAGGGACAGACCCTACAAAAGGTTGGCATTGATTTGAGGCAAGATTGCTTTTCACATGGCCAACTGTAGGTTGCATGCTCAAGAGTAAGCTCAGCGCACAGCTTGGTCATATTACAACCGGAGGGCCGAACTGACAACGTGGTATACAAACAGATCCTTAAATAATTATTGGTATATTTTCCCTCAGTTTAAAAAGGTTTACTTTTCTTCTTAATAAAAATTTTAAGACAGTACTTCGCTGCTACGAAGCACGGGTATTTTGCTAGTTAATATAATAAAATGGCCTTTTTGGGTGCACTCTCTAAACCCCTTGAGGTAATAACAACGGATAGGATGAAAGCAAAACTGAATGCCATTATGAACAATGCCACACATCCTCTCTCTGACACACTAATACTGAGTAGCCAATGAATTATTCAGCAGAAGTATGTCAAGCAATGCTACTGGTCTCATTTATACCAATGGCAATACAACAGCATAATGCCTCACTGTGACTGTTTTCTTTCTTTTTAGAGTTCTTCCTTTTTAGTCATTATCTTTATATACAATACGCTACCGTGACTGTACGTTTGTCTGTCCAGGATTTTAAATCACCTGTAGCTCGCAAACCATTTGACTTACTCATCTGAAATTTGGTACACATATACTACGTGACGTCTATTATCTGCTTTCAGGGTGATAATTGACCAAGATTATAAAGCTTTTTAATTTTTATTTTATTGTAGAATCAACTCTCGGCAGCGGCCAGCAGGGCGGCGCATGTGTACGGGCGCCGTTCTCATCCCTACCACCTTCGCCGTCACTTCCCCACCTTTTCATATCTTAAATTATTCTTGAGGCAGATTGAAGACTTAAGGGCCAGCTTAAGTAAAAAATTAAAGAAAACACACTAAGTAATTGCAACACAAATATTGACTTAATCAGTTTTAATGCAAAAAGATGACGACGAAAGAAGAGACGAAGCGGGCTGGAAAAAAGAAGAGCTGTCCTCTGAGCAACTGAATGCTAAACGTACAGAGAAAGAGTATGAAAACTATGAATGCTCAAGTCAAGTGTATTCACTGTACGTTATTGTGCAGTGCGTCATTACTGGTGGTGTATAATTGAGAGGGATTTGTTGTTTGTCATAATTATTGCGTTTCTGTGTCAACAAAAAACAACCACACTGCCCCTTACTTGTTCATTCTATCTATCTAATTAGCTTGCCGTATTGGGCAAGGGTGGGGATTTAGCAATGTTTACAGTAATCAGTCTTAACTTTTTGATTTACTGGTTTGTCCGCACTTTTGAGTGGGCTGATTTTTCATCTTTTATTTATATTAATGTGTGTGTGGTTGATGTATTATAATCCTACTAGGGGGCTCTGCCCCCTGCTCGCTTCGCTCGCCAACCCCTGGTGTTGGGAATGACAAAGAGCGTGATGTATGAATGAGATATAGAATAGTGTGAAGGTGTAGATGATGCAAATAGAAAGCAAACAATAAAGTGTGTGGCTCAGTGTAAAGGTTTATTGTAAAATTTCTTTGTACACGCCGTTTAAGTGTAAAAGGTAATTCCAGGTCAGAACTTGTAATGTCAATGAAGATGGTTATTGTTGTGATCAGAGTCAAGTTTGTCAGAGCTTAGAAAGAGTTGTGTCTCTCCAGGAAGTAATGGAATGACTTGGGCATTTATGTTTTCCACATTAATATTTTTTGGACAGAATATAGTGCGTTGTGTTAAAAGGGGCATTTGGTCTAATGAGATTGCTGTTCCAAATCTGTCTGTAACTAAGTCGTCGCAGATAAAGGCTTGAGGAATTGTAATAATATGTGGGTGACGTCCATCTGTATTGGTGAGTGTACCATCTCCCAGTTGTAATAAGCAATTGTTATGATCTGGTTCTGGACATCGTATCTTTTTTACTAACTGTATCTTTTGAAAGCAATGCCAATTGTCTGCGTATTTTAAGGTGCACTGTACAATAGCTGAGCGCATGGCATGTGGAAGAATAGCTAAGCACTGTCTAAAATCTCCTCCTAATAAAAGTACCTTTCCTCCATAGCGAATATTATTATTCATAAACGTTTGTAGAAGTTTATGAATGGTGTTGAGTAAGTGACTGGATGCCATTGTACATTCATCAATAATTAACATTTTTGCAAGACAGATGTCACGTGCAGTGCCACCGTTAATGTTCATAGTGGATACCGATTTGTAGGATCTAATGCAGTTGATAAAGATTTCACTTTCAGGTACATCGTTAGTTAGAAGCTTCTGTAGATATTCAGGATATGAATGTAAAGGAGGCAGTCTAATTTGACCCTTTTGACAACAACGTGTAAATGTATTACTTGTACAGTAATCCCTCCTCCATTGCGGGGTTGCGTTCCAGAGCCACCCGCGAAATAAGAAAATCCGTGAAGTAGAAACCATATGTTTATATGGTTATTTTTATATTGTCATGCTTGGGTCACAGATTTGCGCAGAAACACAGGAGGTTGTAGAGAGACAGGAACGTTATTCAAACACTGCAAACAAACATTTGTCTCTTTTTCAAAAGTTTAAACTGTGCTCCATGACAAGACAGAGATGACAGTTCCGTCTCACAATTAAAAGAATGCAAACATATCTTCCTCTTCAAAGGAGTGCTTGTCAGGAGCAGATCATGTCACAGACATAAAAGCAAACAGATCAATAGGGCTGTTTTTCTTTTAAGTATGTGAAGCACCGCGGCACAAAGCTGTTGAAGGCGGCAGCTCACACCCCCTCCGTCAGGAGCAGACAAAGTAAGCTGTTGAATGCGGCAGCTCACACCCCCTCCGTCAGGAGCAGACAAAGTGAGACAGAGTTTGTTTTTCAATCAAAAATCAATACGTGCCCTTCGAGCTTTTAAGTATGCGAAGCTCCGTGCAGCATGTCGTTTCAGGAAGCAGCTGCACAAAAGATCACAATGTGAAGATAATCTTTCAGCATTTTTAGACGAGCGTCCGTATCGTCTAGGTGTGCAAACAGCCCCCCTGCTCAATCCCCCTACGTCAGGATCAGAGAAAGTCAGCGCAAAAGAAAGAGAAAAGTAAGCCGGGTAGCTTCTCAGCCATCTGCCAATAGCGTCCCTTGTATGAAATCAACTGGGCAAACCAACTGAGGAAGCATGTACCAGAAATTAAAAGACCCATTGTCCGCAGAAACCCGTGAAGCAGCGAAAAATCCGCGATATATATTTAAATATGCTTACATATAAAATCCGCGATGGAGTGAAGCCGCGAAAGGCGAAGCGCGATATAGCGAGGGATCACTGTATTGCCAGTTGTTTCTTCAGGGAAGTGAACTGAATGACAATGATTGCAAATGACATTCATTAATCCGAATGAATTTTCCTGGTGTATGTTTTGCTTGTGCCGTTTGAGAGGCGCGTTGTTGCATGTGTAGTATTTGGGACGTGTTGTTTTGGAGCTGTAATCGATTTGCCTGTGCTGTGTGAGAAGCCCGTTGTAGCCTTCCTTGCCGTTAACGTATGTCTGAGACGGGAGGTGTTTCGTTTTGAATTCGTGCCTGTTGCGATGCAGCACTTTGATTGATAGATTGCATCATGTGGATCTAGGATGTAGATTTGTGCATATTTGCGTTGTTGATTTGTTTCAGGGTGCACTGTTCCAATGCGATGCAGTATTTGTGCACATATGCGAAAGCAGTATGGGCCATTGCCTTTTGGTGGCCTGATATTTACTCCGGTAGATGCAAAAGCAAATGAACTATTGTAGGATCTAATGCAGTTCATAAAGTTTTTACTTTTAGGTACATCGTTAGTTAGAAGCTTTAGTTGAGCTTTGCGTTTTTGGAGCCGAGACATTTTTTCTTCTAGAAATATGGATAAGTAATAAGGAGTATTGCACTCACTGTTAATATGGAGCCTTTTCTGTGGTTGAACGGTTAATAGTGCCTTATTGTAATGAGATCCACCTATGCTGCATAGTGTAAATTGTGTTTGGTCCCGTTATCCGAGCGGTATCGTTTTGTACCTGTGATCGTGAATTCATGACTTGTTTGTTCTTGAGCATGAGAAATATGGATAAGTACTAAGGAGGATCGCACTCACTGTTAATATGGAGCCTTTTCTGCGGTTGAACGGTTAATAGTGCCTCATTGTAATGAGATCTACCTATGCTACATATTGTGAACGTGTTGAGATGACGTATGTTTAATTCGGACGGTTCATTTAGAAATGGGGCTGTGTGTGTCATTTGTTATTTATGTTACTGTGGTCGTGGGTCTGAATCGTCGTTTTTGTGTACGTTTCGTGTGCTATGTCCGTAGTCTGTCCCGTTTCGTGTCCAATGGTCTTTGTGTGGTGCTTGCGGCTTCTTTTTTTTGTGTGCTTGTGGCTTGTTGAATCCTCCTCTTTGTGTGCGTCCCGTTTCGTGTGCAATGGGATTAAATCCTCCTCTTTGTGTGTGTCCCGTCCGTTGCTTGTGTGTGTGTGTGTGTGTTGGGGGGGTTTGCGTGCTTTCTTTTTTTGTGTGCCAGGGGCTTGTTGAATCGTCCTCTTTGTGTGTGTCCTGTCCGTTGCTTGTGTGTGTGTGTGTGTGTGGGGGGGGGGGGGGTGTTTTGCTCGTGCGGCGCTGTGTGCGTCGCCTGCGTTTGACTCCTTTTTTCTGTGCTCACTTCTTTTTTCTGTGGTCTTGTCCGCCTCTCGCGGCGCTTCATTTCTTGGTGCGCCTGCGCAGTACGTCTTTTTGCGGCTACGGCCCATGGCCGGATGTCCCTGCGTCCATCTCGGTTAGTAATATGGATTACATTGCATATTTCTGGGAACAAATACATTTTCATTTAAAGACGTGTACATCTATTTTCACGTTTCGAGACGATATGTGACCTTGTTTGCAGTTTTGCCATTCTGGTCATAAAGGACATAACAGGTTTGAATATATTAAGCCTACAGAAATTGACTAAGGACCACTAGGTTGAATGGTCTGCTCTTGTCACCATTAGAGAATATCTGGAAAAACCATAATATTGCATAAAATGCTATTAAATTACACTTTTTTAACACTGAAAACGCTGTAGCTTGTTCATACAGAATCGCCACAATAGAATGAAAATTTGTAATCCTTTTCAGTGCCAAAGTTTTTCATACAAAACCACAAAATAGCTGATGAGATACTTTTGATAATCTGTCCAAATAAAGCAATCTTCGACTTTTCTGAATAACAGTTTCCTTGCATACATGGATTCTGACATGGATTTTTGGTAAAAGCTGTAATTTTACCTTCACTGGATAATGTGTGTACTATTTTTTTCTTCTAAAATAAGCTTAAAAGCTGACATTAGAGATTATTTTTTTTCATGCTGTACCAATTATTAATAGATACATTATTTGGGAGGTGCAATAATCTTAGGCCATTAAGTATGTAAATATTATATATTTGTATATTCAACATTCTGTGCTTGTGTTTTAACTACTGTAAATGAGTATACCACTCTGAGCGTATAAGGAAAAGTGTGGTATATTAAAGATAAGACTAATGGAGATTGAGGGGAAACTAGTTTACTCTAAATTGTACTGATAAACACGTTTTTCTATGCAGAGTTAAATGGCAATGAAACGTTCAAAATTTCAATACTTCTTTCCTTGCTAAATTAACGTTAGAAAAGGTCAAGTTAAATAAAACACCTTATTAACTAATAAACTTAACACCTAATCTCATCCAAAGTAACTAATTGTATAAAAATACTGTTTAAAACAAGTATTGATTTCAAGAGAGTTTGCACTGGTGTACCTTTATTTGAAGCAAGACAGCGGTTAGTCCAGAAATAAGGTCTGTAAGGCTTTCACTTCTAACACAATGTTGTCCACTTGGCAAAATATTAGTTTGTCTGACTATTTCTTGAGCTTCCTCCTCACATCTTCTTCTCATATCTGAAGGTTGGTCAGCAGGTTGCATGCCTTGTTCTGGAGCAAGCTTTAAAAAGAAGAACAAGGAAAAAAATCCACAATATTCAGCCCAGTCACTGCTTTTGTGAAGTTTACATGTTCTCTGTGTGTAAACTTAGGTTTTCTCTTCCCAAAGCTGTGCATGCTAGGTTCATTGCTGACACACTCTAAATTAGCTCAATGCAAGTATTGATTTGTATGTGCATGGGTGGGCGGCACGGTGGCGCAGTGGCAACGCTGCTGCCTCGCAGTTCGAAGACCTGGGTTCGCATTCCCGGGTCCTACCTGCGTGGAGTTTGCATGCTCTCCCCATGTCTGCATGGGTTTCCTCTGGGTGCTCCGGTTTCCTGCCACAGTCCAAAGACATGCAGGTTAGGTGGATTGGTGATCCTAAATTGTCCCTAGTGTGTGCCCTGCCCAGGGTTTGTTTCCTGCCTTGCGCCCTGTGTTAGCTGGCCCGTGACCCTGTAGTTAGGATAATGGATGTGCATGGGTCCTTTGATGGGCTGGTGCCCTGTCCTGGGTTGGTTTCTGCCTTACTTCTAATGCTACATTGACAAGGTTTGATATTATGTGATCCTAACACTGAATTAAACAGATTCTATAACTAAGTTTATTCAAGTGACTGTTAAGATACAGCTATATTAACTTAAAAGAAAAAGTAGATGATATACAATACTTAAACTATTACTATACAAATGTGAGATGGATTCATATTTTTACAGCCTTCACAGACTGTGAATGGCAAAATGCATATAGCAACAAATCAAAATAGAAAAGTAAGGAAAAAATATTTTAAGGGCATGCTTGGAATTAAAACTGATTAAATGATAATTGACATTTGGGAGCTGTAATTTAAATTCTAAACTCCAATAGTATAATAGAAAAACTATAATGAAACATTCTACATCCAGAACCAAAAAGCCCATAAAAAATATAAATAGAATGCACAAAAATGCAAATGCTCAAAACAGAAACTGGGTATAGACAATGCATTTTGAAAAACAAAACTATTACACAAATGCAATAGAAATGCTGCATAAGTTTTCTGATTGCACTATGAGACCATGGTGCTGAAGCCAAAAATGAAAGCATCAAAAAGTTATAAACCAGATATTCATAATCATGCTTCAGCTGTGCTTCCCAACTTCATCTTTCTTGCTTTGTGCAAAAGCCAGCCAAGTGCTCTGCATTAGTCATCTCTCTCACGGTTTCATACCTGCAGTAACAAAATATGATATGGTAGCAAGAAATCGTAGAATAACAGCCTGTTTCAAGCGCTGCTCTGCCTTGCTGACTTAGTATCCTGTCTTTAATCAGCCTTATTTTTTTCCAGGCTAACACTGAGATTTCCAATATACTGAAGTACACTAATGACGAACTTCTCTATGTGAAATACTTTGTCCAAAGCTAATGGTCACATTTGGACACTCTTAAACTTTACTTCATGTGGTATCTAAAGTATATTTACAGACAATAGTGATGCTACAGGGCTAAGTCTGGGAAGCTCTTCAGTACTGTTTATTCTATATTACACCATTCTGCTCAGGGTTTATATCACAAGGGTATTAATGGGCAAAGTTATGCTATGCTCAAAGACATTCCAGATATAGATCTGTGCATAATGAACTGTTGCTAATACTTCCTTGCTTAACACAGCCACTTAGACCATAGACTGGTATTTTTTATAGACTCAATCCCATCTTCTGCGATTTAACTGTCAAATTATCTACAGAATTTAAAAAAAAAAAAAAAAAAAAAAAAAATCCTTTCTTCTAGCCTTGCTCCTTTCATGTTTGAATTTTTGTCCTCTACCTAGGGAAAAAACTGTTCCAAAAATCTGTGATAAAATGTATTACTTCCAGTTTCCTTTTAGAAATTATTTTATTAACGTGGACTGAATGTCTATCATAGGGTATAATCCAAGGCTCTGACTTTGGAGTCAGAAGCAATTACTGGGTTACTGGAATTAGAGCCAGTAAAACCGTACCAGCTCTGACTAAATATAATGTGTTAAAATTTCCACTTTCACATATTATAATTCAATTAAAATATTTTTTTTTGTTTTTAGGCTATTTTTCAAATTTACATCAAAGACTGCTTTTTAGGTATTTTTAGCAAATTTCAGATTATTACATATTTATGGCATTGTAAAAATCCAGGTCAAAAAGAGTTTTAACAAAACTGGCAGTTTTTTTTAACACTTTACAGTCACAACAAACAATATTATAAATGTCAAAGTATTTTATAAGATAATGGTGAAAATGTATGTGATGCAAAAACAAATAGTTTTATGGGCTCAAAAAACAAAACACCTACAAGAGTATCAAATTTAAAAAGGCACTTTTAGCATTTTCATCCAAAAGGTTTAGAAGCTCTACTTGAGAGAAATGGAAAAACAAGTAATCTAATAAGAGCTTAAAAAAAAAAAAAGGATCAGAAATCTATTGGAGTACAATAGAGTACAATAGAAATCTATTGGAGTACAAGCAAAATTGTTTACTACTGACAAAATTACCATAATAAAGATCACAAAAAAGTTAAATCACAATCAAAATGGTGTGTGTAAAAAAAGTGTTTCACTAATCTTTTTTTCCATAACCACCTTTTTCAGGCTTAAATGGAGACAGAGCTAAAAACCAGAGTTTCACTTGAAAGAAAATATTTGAAGAGGCCAAATATAAAAAAAAGAATAACTTCGAAAACAGTTTCAAGGGATGTTGTGTCATTATGGATGCATGAATGTGTCACAAAGTTCACTGTTATTGCAATAGTGTGCAATTTATTGAAGAACACAATAAAACCATAAATCGAGACATTGGGAGTAAAGGACACCCAGGCACATCACACCTATCTATCGATCGATCGATAGATAGATAGAGACACACACAGACAGACAGACAGACACTATTAATCCCAAGGGGAAATTCACTTCAGAAATCAGTGGAAAAAGTTCTTGTTTAATTTCAAAATCTTCTGAAACAGGTTATATGTATTGTATCAGATAATACTTCACACATGTTAACCACAATTGAGAAAATTAATAAAGCTAATAAAGTACACAAATTCTGGAAGATGACGTTGACATTCCCGCAAGTGATCCATAAACAGGACAGACCTGTCAAAATTTAGATGATATTGTTCATGAAGGGTCTAAGTGATTTCCAATTGAACATATGTGTTATGCATTGCATATACTGCAACTAGAAACAAGAGGTGGTTTGAAAATATCATCACACAGCTACTCTCATAGGCAAGTCACTGCGGCCAAGACAACTAAAATATTGCAGATGCTGTTCTGCAGAGCCATGCTGGAAAAGGAGCCATTTTGGATCAAGGACCAAGCTGAGAACACACTTATTTATGATTAAGATTTTATTTGAGCTAAAAATCTTTCTTAAAGAACTGGATAATAAAAGTATTGCCATTCATTTAGTGAAACATAAGTGCAAGTGACACAATTAGAAAGTCTGCTTTCCCACCCTTTTATAGTAACCAAGAAGCTGCCATCTGATGATTTAACACCTGGTAAATACTTGTTGAGTGGAAAAACTTGATACATCACCTGAACAAAAGTGAAGGATTAATTTCTGATAGCAAAGGAGGGTCCCTTGCTGGTTAATGGAATCCTGTTAGCTGCTATTTACATTGATCCTATGAACCAAATGTTGAACAAAGACCACCTTGCTAAAGGAAAAGAGCCATTAAATGAAGTAGTGCTTCACATGAAAAGGTTACAGGTACTACCTGAAACTTCTGAATCAAAGGGAGAAGACGCCAGAAGCACTGGTAACTCAATTATTATCTTTAAATGACAAATTAGATTTTTAAACATACCGGGGCAAAATGAAACACTCTAAAGCAAAGTGATGTCATTTAAGTGTGGAAAAACAACCAGCAGATGTCCAAATATGAAAGTTTAAGCCTTTTTTAAAATGGATAAAAAAAAAATTAAAAAAAAAAGGTGGAAAAGTATGAGCATTAATCGAAACGGACTATAGAAGAAGTCATCTCTGCCTATCCAGAGGATATTAGTATTGTAGCTAGAACTGTAACAGCAATGCCACACACCCAAAAATGTGTTGAAAGACAGTTTTTCTGCACTGGAATGAACCAAATGAGAATAAGGGGTTTGGTAGAAGCAGTTCCTTCCCTAAGAACAATTTGTTAGTAAATTTTGGATTTGGATTTTTGCTTTAACCTCTCTTCTATAGATACACGGTTTCTTTAATAAATTTTGTATAGTTAAACTTTTTAATCTTCTTAAAAAAACATTCTTATTCAATTTATTAAAATCTACCTTGCTCCATTCATTTAATTTTATATGCAAACAATGCTTTAATCTTGAAAGAGAAGGGCCATTTGCTTAATTGAGTTAATTTCTTTTAAAATGATCATTTGTTTTACCTTTCTACCTGTATGTAGGATGTTCCTTAGATTTTTGAATAATGAAACATTTCCTAATTTTCTTTTATAAAATGTTTAGAATATCTTTTATATTCTTTTACTTATATGCTTTTGATAAAAAATATAGCCTTTAAGTTTGCAAGTTTTGTCTCATGTTTAATGTTACTCATGGTTTGTAACTTCTTTAATAAATAATGTAAAAGGGCCACAATTGCATAGCTAAAGCCTTTAAACCAAAACTTTAACAGGTTAGGTTATGATTCATACAAGCAGTGAAAAATGCCTTGTATTTTGTTTGCTTTGTGCCTTCAATTAACCTAGTAAATACGTTAACCCAATTACAAATGAAGGAGTCAGAGACAAAGGTTTTGTGTACCTGCTCTACCACCCTGGTATAATCACAGACATATAACCCACACAAAAGTTTTAGTGTTTTAGCATGATCCTAATAATAGGATTGCCTCATGAAGAAGATGGTAACTGTACTTTGCACATGCCAATCTGCTCACTTTTTAAAGCTACTTGGATGTCAGGGATATTTAACCTTTTGTGATTTATCTTACTGCTGCCAACACCCTACATCAGTGGTTCCCAAACTTTTTTGATTCTTGGCACCCTTGCTTAATCCAGGTTTTCCCAAGGCGCACCAGGTGTCAAATTCTAATTTGCGAAATAGCCAATAATTTTTAATTAAAGGGTTTAATAAGAAAATAAAACATGTACACAAAAAAATGTAAATGAACAAATTCAACTAATTATAATTAGTGGGATTGTGGTGTAGCGGGTCTGCGGCTATGAAAGATTGGCAGCTTTTAACACTAGACTTATCAAAGCCTATGAAAAAAACTCATAAATCCGGCCACCTTAAATCCTTTCGCACCTCTCCGTCAGCGTCTTTTGTCTTGTAAATGTGCTGATCAAGACAAGTAGCAAGTAGCCTACTATTCCATCCCCCCAGCGCCGCAGAATAGACACAAAGTTCTCCCAGTTCACTCCCAGATAATCAAGGCAGGAAGTGCTGGAGTTTTAGAATGGAAATAGATCATTATTTGGAACACATGCATCTCATGTATGTTCCGTTTCTACAATAATCTGTGTAAACACATTGTTAAAACAAACGTTTTTCATATCTCTCTCTCTCTCTCTCTCCTATATATATATATATATATATATATATATATATATATATATATATATATAAAATCCCTATGTGCGTCCAGGTGTCCGTGTGTGGGTGTCTTCTGATGAAGTGCGCATGCGCGGAGCACGGTGCGATGCGCGATATTACTGTCAGAGAAAGTTAGAGGCGTTTTACGGAAATACAAACCAGTATTAGTGCGAGAGGAAATTAAAGGTACACAATACAGTGACGCATATTACAGCCACATACAAGCCAGTATTACTGTCAGAGGAGATTAAAGGCATATTACCGACGCACACGCCTGTATTACCGCCAGAGAAAATTTAAGGTATATTACGGACGTACAAGACGGTATCCTTCAATAAGGGCGCGCACAGGCATCCTTCAATAAGGGCGCGCACAAAAAGGCGAGCCTCAAAAGGTCGACCTCAATTGGGTGCAGCGAATAAAGGCGCGCTCAATTGAGGTCGCCTTTTTGAAGCTCGCCTTTTTGTGCGCGCCCTTATTAAATAGAGCCGTACAAGACAGTATTACTGTCACATAAAATTAAAGGCACACAATACACGGCGGCAGCCCACGAAGAACGGTCAGCTCAGCAAGTAAACATCAACAAAAGAAAGGCTGAAAGAAAGAAAAATACGACCAACAAAAAGAATGGGGTCGAAGTCCCTTGCCATTTAATATAGACTGTTCCTACTAATGTTTATGCACTACTGTTCTAGCGCCCGTTATTGTAACCGGCTAAATGACTAGTTTTAGTAATAAATGACAAAATGTAGACATAAACTATGTAATGTTTGAAGCCTGAAGTTCAAAGATCAAATAAACACGTTCACAAAAGGTTTAAGGATAATGCAACAGCTTCCCTGGCGTAGAGGTAAGAATTGCTGACTTGTAATCAAGAGTCCCCTGGTTCGATCCTCACTGCCTCGTATATTTACCGTTTTGAGTAGTGATCTGCTCTTATTGTTAACATTATACAATAAAAACATACATTTGATTTGCATCTGTAACAGCTGCTGTAAATTTATAGTATTTGTAAAAGTGTTTTTTTTTTCTCACTTTTATTCTCTCAGTCACGATCATGATATTGTACATACTACTCCCCAGGGATATTTGTGTCTTTTTTTTTTTTTTTTTTTTTTACGGTGCTGTGCTGACATCATGCACCAGAAGGCATGAGCTTATTCAGTGCGAGCAGAAACACGCAGGTTGCTGGTGCAATAACATGCTTGACCTGGAGGTGATCAACGCACACATACTATGCAAGGCATGTACGGGGTCCACAGAGAAAAGAAGAGTGTTCTTTGCTAACCTTGCAGATGAGCTTCGTAGTCGCTTCTTAGAAGAAAAGGTGATAGAAAAAGAAAAGGAGGATGCAACATCGACAAGCTTCTGTTCCAATACAACCGCTTTCTTCCCCCAGGAAAGCAAGCTTCTGTTTTAAGACAGCCACTTGCTTCCCTCAGGAAAGCAAACTCAGTCAGTGTCAGTAATAGGAATCACAGCATAGAGGAAAGTGTGTACATTGCAACAGGTTCTCATGTCGTAAATGTAGGAAGGATGGCCCTTGGGTGTGTGCAATCATCAAATTAAAATGTTAACAGTTCCCATATAGCACTGAACTGACCTCTCTGTACTATTCTTTCCTCTGCATGTCCTGGAGTACAAAAGAAACCGCACCATGCAACAAAATATTGAGATTGGGGAAGATCAAAAAAAAAACAAAAACAAAATACATGCGGACACGGATTACCACCATAAGATGTTATGCGAAAGAGTATGAATAATGTTGCATCCGTGCCACAATATTTTCCGAAATGTACTATACAGGTCATAAAATGAATAATTCCAAATATATATACCCAAGTCTCTGTTTTTGGTCAGTGAGGCTTTGACATCATGGACCAAAAGGCGCATACTAATTCAGCGTAAGCAGGAACACTCAATAAAACTGAATAAAAAAAAAAATCAAGTGACAATGAGATACGAAGGCAGCAGATTCACTGGCGTTTGTGTGTCAGCTTTTATCCATCCAGATTAGAGAATTTTCAGTTCACCACTCCACTCACATCTACAGTTATTCCCAGTTTCAAATAAAAACTAACAGTGTCAGATCCCTGGGGCGGTAATGTGTACCGTGATCGTGACAGAGAGAATAAAAGTTTGGAAAAAAAAAAAAAAACTGCCAACTTTTACAAGTACTATAAATTTACAGCGGCTGTTACAGACGCAAATAAAATGTATGTTTTTATTGTATAATGTTAACAATAAGAGCAGCTCACTACTCAAAACGGTAAATATACGAGGCAGTATGGATTGAACCGTGGAACTCTTGATTACAAGTCAGCAATTCTTACCACTACGCCACAGAAGCGGTTACATTATCCTTGAACCTTTTGTGAGAGTGTTTATTTGACACAGTTTATGTCTACATTTTGTCATTTATTACTAAAATATGAAAAACGTTTAACGATGTGTTTACATAGATTATTGTAGAAACGGAACATACATGAAATGCATGTGTTCCAAATAATCTATTTCCATTCTAAAACTCTAGCACTTCACTCCCAGATAATCAAGGCAGGAACTGGGAGAACTTTGCGCCCATTCCATGGCGGTGGGGGGGGGGTGGAATAGTAGGCTGCTTGCTGCTTGTCTTGATAGGCAAATTTACAAGACAAAAGACGCTGACGGAAAGGGGCGAAGGGATCTGATGTGGGCCGGATTTACAAGTTTTTTCATAGGCTTTGGTAATTCTAGTGTTAAATAATCCAGTCCCCATGTGCGCGATCGTGCAGCCGTGGGGAGTTGGAGTAATTGCTTATGGCTTCCTGTGGCGCACGATTGAGACACTGCGCCCACAGAGCCTAATGGGCCGGCACAGAAGGAGAGGGAAAAAAAAAAAAAAGAGATGGAAAGGAAAAAGACTTAGAGAGCGAAGGCGCGGCATTGAGGCAATGCATTGGTTGGTACTGATGCCTGCTTATAAAAACTACGTCAGCTTCCACATTCAGCTGTACTTTGTATACAAGAGCCAGATCGAATGTTATTTACTTGTTTACCTTTATTTATTTACTTACTTCCTACAGCGTAAAGTCACGTAGACTGCAGAGCTTTCCATGTACATATACAAAGTACAGCGATGGCAAAAGTGTGACGTGCATTCTTGCTCCGATGTAGAAGTGTCATCGTGATTTGAGTTCACCTTTGTTATAGATCGTCATGATGTGAAAACAGTCTTGTCAGATGGGGTTGGTTGGGGGGATGTGGAGTTTATGGTTGTGGGATTGTGAATGCGACCGAGAGAAAAAACAAAGCTAACCTTTACAAAGTATCATACATTTACACCGGCTGTTACAGACTAAAATCAAATGTACTGTATTTTTCACACCATAAGACGCACTTTTTTTTCCCCAAAAGAAGGTTGGAAATGTCTGTGTGTCTTATGGAGCGAATATTGCGTCACAGACCATGATGTGTATTACCTGACAAAAGTCGACATCCACGGGTAGAGGGCGACAAAACTCACTGTTACGTTACAGGCATTCCCTCTGTGCTTGGAGGAATGTTAGACTCATTGACTCGGCATCTAATCCTTGCGTGTGCGTGAGTTGCGAAATGTAAACAAATATAAACAAAGGCAAGATAGCATCTACATCTCATGAGGGAGCGAAGCGAGTGCACAAAACAAAATACTCAGCAGACGATGTTTTGCGCATTATCACTGAGTCGGACTCTGGACTCGACAGATTACCAGCCGCTGGACTACTTCAGGCTGTTCTTTCCTGAAGCTGCCTTTCAGCTACTGTCAGACGAGACAAACAGGTATGCAGAGCAATTTTTTGAATCGAGGGCTGTGCTTGCACCGCATTCTCGTTTTTCAAACTGGAAACCCACAACAAAACACGAGATGAAGGGCTTTGTGGCATTACAAATATAGATGGGACTAGACTGGTGATATACTGTAACTTCAGGGAGCATTGGTCCAAACGTGCTTTGTCCCCTGGTGGCTTTGGACAGGTTATGCCGCGTGATGATAGGTACGTGCTCCTGCAAAGTGATTGTGAGCAACTGAGCTTAATAAATTCTGACACTAGCGATGAGGAGTTCTTGGGGTTTCCATAAAACTAGAAGAGTGCTTGAACCTTAAAGTCTCTCCTTATTTGTTAATGACAGTGATGATGTTTCTTAATACCGCTGTTGAATTTACATGGTTGAAATATTATTCTGCTATATTTTATTAAACATATTAGTGCACCATTTGGTTCAGAATTTTTTTTTCTTGTTTTCCTCCTCTAAACCTAGGTGCGTCTAATGGTCAGGTGCATCTTATGGGGCAAAAAATACGGTATGTTTTTATTCTAAAATAGTAAGAATATGAGAAGCTCACTTCTCAAAACGGACTTGTCCGGGATTGAACCCGTGAAGTTCTGATTACCAGTCAACAGTTGATACCGTTGTGCCACCGAAGCGATCGTAGTAAATGCATGTGAATGTCGCACCATAACGCGGGTTTTTTTTCTGCGGTTATATTCTTGAATAGAAGCGCACTTGTTCTGTTATATTTGTACCTTTTGTGAAAGTGTTTATTTGATATTTGGAATTCAGGCTTAACACATTATACACTTCACGTCTACATTTTCTCAATTTATTACTAAAACATTAAAAAAGTTTGTTTTAACGATGTGTTTATATAGATTGTTGTAGACAAGGAACACACATGAAATGCGTGTGTTCCAAATAACGATATAGTATTTATAAAAGGTGTCATTTTGCTTGACTTCTCACTCTATTAAAACTCCAAGCAACTGACTCGCAGGTAAACAGACTTGTGCTGAGAAAACTGTGCGGCGGTGGGGGATGTGATTGCAGGCTGCTTCTGCTTATCATCACATTTACAGGACAAAAGATGCTGATGGAGAGGTGTAAAGCGATTTAAGGTTGGAAGGATCTATGAGTTTTTTTGTAGGCTCTGGTAATTCTAGTGTTAAAGGTTGATATGTATGTAGAATGTACTACTGCTTAGCTTTTCTTTTTTTTGCAATGTAGGATGCAACTTCTTAAAAGACAATGAGCTAACACATGCTCTCTGTGGTTCAACAATCTAACACATTCTCCCAAAATACATGGCCACATACATACAGTAGTTCATATAGTTTTGCTAAATATAATAAAATGTTTGTTTTGACTGGAATATTTTAATTCTCAAATACTTCATAATCAAGGACCTCTTTTCACCACCTTTGTAAAACTACAAAAACATTGGCTTTTTCTTACTATTCAAGAAACAAACGTGATCAGAACAGATTAGCGCAAACAAGCTAATTTAATCCAGTAATTTCAGTTAAAATTGTTCTTTCTTCACTTTTTAAGCAGTGCAAACTGCAGAAACAGGAACACCACCACATCTTATCCGACTTTCTAACCATTTGTTCATTCTTACACTGAATTAATACAATTTAGGCCTGGAGTCTCTCTCGGCAACAATGAGCACAGGGAAGAAAAGGAATTTTGGAAAGGTGCTAAGTACACCCCAGGGAATACACAGACACATAAAACATATGAACAAGTGTGTAAGCTTACATGTTTAGAAATGCCCATTAACCTAAAATGTATGTCTTTGGGATGCAGTAGGAAACCAGAGTACATGGGGAAAACCGAAACAAAGCTGGGGAATATACACAAACTCTACAAAGAGTGCCCAGGTTTGAGGATTTGAACCCAAAATTCTAAAATTGTGAGGCAATATCACTAACCACAGTACCACACCCTGTAGCATTTAGAACTAATGATCTCAAACTATTCTTGACTTTAAGGGGATAAATGTTTTAGTTCCTTTAGCGATGCTCTTCACTCACACTAACATTGCTCACGCATCTGTATGTCTCTTAAAACATACTTGTTTTTCATGGAGCTGGAGAGTTGCATATTGGCAAGACATGCAAGTAAGAATTTCACTGTACTCTGTACACATGAAAATAATAGTACTACCACGGTTTGCAAAACTAAATTTAAACACTAGAATTTCATTCTTGATAGCAATTCACAACAAAAACTAAACAAGTAAATGGAATGAAGTCTTCACTATGTAAAATAAGGTCTGCAATACTTCTCTCCTACATGTGATGTTTTCAGTTTTTTGTGTCCATCAATCATAAAAATTTGGGAGGTTTTTAAGATCAGCAAATAAAATATATCTTTATCCCCTCCCTCAGAGCTTTTAAATTTTTAATTTAATTTTTAATTCAGCAGCTCCGTGTATGACTGTATGTGTTTTTTCTTTTCTTGTGAATTTCCCATTGGGATTAATAAAGTATCTATCTATCTATCTATCTATCTATCTATCTATCTAAAACAGCAACAGAATAAACATACTTACACAGAACACCATGCAAAGTCTTACCTCATAGCAATATTGCTGGACTTCGTGCAACACCTTGTTTAAGTCTTTATTGAGCTGTTCTAGCTCCAGGACTATGGTGGCATATCGTTTCTGGAATTCAATATTAATTGGCATTGAATAGGATTTCTGTTGAAATGAAAAGGCAATGTGTTACTCTGGCAAACGTTTACATGGCCAATAACAGTGTAAAATGAAAAAAAAAAAAATAGAATGGTCACATTCTGTATAATTTCTTTCCAACTAGTTTTATTTTATTATACATTAAAACAACTGGTGATATGTGTAATTCCTTACTGTGGAAGTCTCTTTATAAAAATAGAAGTACAATGACAGCAGGTACAACCTTAATGGCAGAAATTTTAAACATCTGTTCTACTGCCACAATAAATTTCTTTGTTCTAATAAATCACTCTAGACACTTCACAAATGTAAAGCTACCCAAAACTTTATCATTACACAATACTTTTAATCATGCCAAACCTTATAATTATCAAATGTTAGGTCAACTTGAAGTACATGTAAAATTAACAAGTGCACAGAGATAGTATCAGTTATAGATATGTTAAGAAAAAGCCATTATGTATGTTTACACATTAGATTAACTTTATATTTATATTTTACATTGTGGTCAGCAACACAGGAGTGCCACAAGGGACTGTACTTTCTCCGGTCCTGTTCAGCCTATATACATCGGACTTCCAATACAACTCGGAGTCCTGCCATGTGCAAAAGTTCGCTGATGACACTGCTATCGTGGGCTGTATCAGGAATGGGCTGGAGGAGGAGTATAGGGACCTAATCAATGACTTTGTTAAATGGTCCGACTCAAACCACCTACACCTGAACACCAGCAAAACCAAGGAGCTGGTGGTGGATTTTAGGAGGCCCAGACCCCTCATAGACCCAGTGATCATCAAAGGTGACTGTGTGCAGATGGTGCAGACCTATAAATATCTGGGAATGCAGCTGGATGATAAATTAGACTGGACTGCCAATACTGATGCGCTGTGCAAGAAAGGACAAAGCCGGTTATACTTCCTTAGAAGGCTGGCTTCCTTCAACATCTGCAATAAGATGCTGCAGATGTTCTATCAAACAGTTGTGGCGAGCGCCCTCTTCTACGCAGTGGTGTGCTGGGGAGGCAGCATTAAGAGGAAAGACGCCTCACGCCTGGACAAACTGGTGAGGAAGGCAGGCTCTATTGTTGGCATGGAGCTGGACAGTTTAACATCTGTGGCAGAGCGAAGGGCGCTCAGCAGGCTCCTATCAATTATGGAGAATCCACTGCATCCACTAAATAATGTCATCTCCAGACAGAAGAGCAGCTTCAGCGACAGACTGCTGTCACTGTCCTGCTCCACAGACAGATTGAGGAGATCGTTCCTCCCCCAAACTATGCGACTCTTTAATTCCACCAGGGGGGGTAAACGTTAATATTTAACATTATACATAGTTATTGTCTGTTTTTTTCACCTGTATTATTATCATTCTTTAATTTAATATTATTTATTGTATCAGTATGCTGCTGCTGAAGAATGTGAATTTCCCATTGGGATTAATAAAGTATCTATCTATCTATCTATCTAAATACCAAGGGGAGATTTAGAAGCAAAAAAACAAGGATGCGGACTTACAGGACAAATAACACAACCACATACATACAAACACACACAAGGTGGGTATGTAAAAATTAGACAAAGGTGAACCAAATGCTACCATTTATCTTAACGTTCAAAAATCTTTTAAGGCACTGTACAAGCAACAAAAAAACGATTTAGCAGTGAAATTCAAAACAGTAAGCTTGTGTTATGTTCTGGAGGTCAACAACATTATTATGGACACATCAGCTGGAATAAGAATTGATAAGTCAAATGGTCTTTTTAAATGTTATTCTAAATTCTGTACCGCCAAGTAGGGCTGATCTGATGGTCAATGATATTGTCCATCACTGATTGGCTTGACATATTGACAGCTGGCTCCAAACAGATTCAGAAATGTCTCAAAGTGCCTAACAGCAGCTGTCACTTTTTTTTCCCCATATTTGCAGCAGGGTCACTTGAAATTCCTATGCTTAGCTACAAGTAGTTTAAATTTATAAAATAACCTCTAAGGAGAAATCACTCCGCGTTACATAGTCAGACTACTTTTTAAAGAAACAAGTAATGTCGTCTTCTTCCGGCCGCTCCCATTAAGGGTTGCCACAGTGGATCATCTTGTTCCATATCTTCATGTCCTCTACATCTTGCTCTGTCACTCCCATCACCTGCATGTCCTCTCTCACCACATTAATAAAACTTCTCTTAGGCCTTCCTCTTTTCTTCTTCCCTGGCAGCTCTATCTTTAACATTCTTTCCCCAATACACCCAGCATCTCTCCTCTGCACATGCCCAAACCAACGCAATCTCGCTTCTCTGACTTTGTCTCCCAACCTGAGTTGACCCCCTAATGTACTCATTTCTAATCCTGTCCACCCTCGTCACACTTGATTCAAATCTTAGCATCTTTAACTCTTCCACCTCCAGCTCTGTCTCCTGCTTTCTTGTCAGTGCCACCGTCTCCCACTCCAAAACTGGTTTTGGGGGTGGGATGGGGTTAGTGGAAGGGGAGAAGGTGGAGTCAGACCCACTGACTAAAAGTGAAAGGGCAAGTAGGATATTCTCTTGAGTGGATGACCTACATATGTGATGAACAGATGTATTACATATATTTTTGCCCATCTATCTTGTTTTTTAATGACCTGTGGCATCATATTCTTATTCATCATAACCAGCCTTTCTTCAAACTTCACCACACCAGATACATGGCATTGCAACTGCACTGATGCATACTGAGAAAAAAATACATACACATAGCGTGAAAACCCAGCAAGTGCTAGTGGTGGTGTGTCGCAGTGTCTGGCATCATTTTTGCCGTACAGCTGTAGTGTCCAGTGCAGATGCGACAAACAAAAAAGTTATTATACATATCTTGCATGTAATAAAAGGTAAATTTGATCTGTCCAGTTTAGAGTCAGAGGGATCCATTGATCACTACCTTGTCTGCACCCACCTCCACTGCTCGGGGGCTGGTTTTTATAGGCAGCTTCCCTAGGTATTCCCACACCCACAGGCAGCTCTCGGACACCTGAAGAACATAGGCTCTCAGATCCAAACCCAGGAGTAATACAATATTTTTAAAATACAAGGAAATTATCATATTTGACTGTTTTTGGTCAGATGCTTGAATGGTGATGGGTATAAGATTTAATAAATGCAGACTAGTAAAATGAGCAGTTTTTCATACAATAACCTAGGAAGAATGTTTGAGATTTGAGAAGAAAAATGGAACACCCAGAGAAAGATCAATGCATCAATCCAAGCATGTGAACACTGACAGCTGGAGCTTTGAGGCAGAAACACTAATTTGTTAACTGGTGTGCTGAATATTTTCTGCAATTTAATGTTATAATAACTAAAGGACAAATACTTTATTATTTAATAATAAAAAATTTTGCTTCAGGAAACCACCAAAGCCCAGTCAAAAGATATTGTTGAAAGTTATAAGTATTTTGTAACAAACACAGTTCAACTATGACTAAGCCAAAACATTGAAACAGTCTTCAAAAAAGTACAAAGGCTATGTTAAAGGAAGCGGGGTCATTTTTCATTTTAGCTTGAAGCCTAGCATTTTTTTTTTTTTTTAAAATAACCCTAGCATTTAGTCGGTCTTAACTCGTTTTCTTCTGTCTTGGTTTGCAAATCTTATTGTTAGGAACAAAACAGGATAAATCAAATTGTAAAATGGCACAGTAAAAGAATAAGGTTGCAACATTTAAATTATTGCAGAATTCAGAGCATCTCACTACATTCACAACTGTAATTGTTGCCGTCAAGTGAAAGATTTCAGGGACAGAAAGAAGATTAATAGCAGTTAGAATGAAGTAATGTTCCAAACTGGTTCTAAGTAAATGTTACTTTAATTAAAAAAAAAAAAAAAAACAAACTCTCACACATGTACACAATAACAGGGTTAACTTGTTGGCTGAACAGTTATTCTTGTCAATCACTGGTCAAGTCTAACAGCTTGATAAATTGTTATACTGTATGTACTAATCACGGCACTGGAGAGTGGTGACTTGCTTAATGTTTAGCACATGCAAGTAAAAATTTAATTGTATTCTTTACATGTGACAATAAAGACTTTACATGCCTATAATAAATAGGATATGAAATTTTAAGTATTACATTGACTAATATACATTATTTGTACAAAGCTATTTTTGATGGTAGCGTTCTTGTTTATTGCATTTTCAAATGGACTATTATTGGATCTCTGTACTGTTACTGTAGTGTCAAAGTCTGGAAACATAATAATGGTTCTTACCAGTTTTTCTGCTTCGGTATTCATTTCTTTTAACTGCTTAATGTGTTCTTTCTTGATCATGAGGATTTTGGATAATCTTGTCTTTAAGACAAAAGGGAAAAAATACAGAAATTATGTCAACACTACATCAAAATATTACCCTGTGAATTAAACTCAAGACATTTAATTTCATGAATAAAAAAAAGCTAAATGCAAAATAACTTACTACTTGCACAAGAAATTTTACAGGAAATCCACCTAAGGTTTCTCCATCAGAGCCTGCTAATTTACTTTTCCATGGCGATTGTGACAGCAAGGGATCACTATCCTAAAGGGGAGAAAAAAAAAGGGGGAAAAAATATGTAATACAAGAACACCAGTAAAAGCAAACCTTTTTCATATTTAACCATAATTCAAATGAACACTAATGTACATGTAAAAATCACAAAGCATTTCTATATCAGTCAAATAATATATGTTTTGCACATGTTTTGTAGTTGATTTAATATCTTCATCATCAGCATAGCATATGCCACAGAAATATTTCAACAACTTGGTGGTGATCACAATGTTTCAGGTCTAGAGAATGAGTAGTGTTAAGTGTGACATCTGTTCAAATCCATAGTTTCACATTCATAGTTCAGCCTTTGTAACTGGTGCAGTGTAACCTGAAGTAATGTCATGAAATTGAAGGGAAATGGTTGACAGCTTTCTTCCACCATTTCTCCTTAACAATCACAAATGGAAAAGAAAAACTCACTGTATTAGAAGGCTATACTAGCCTTTTGAAGAGTGAAATCAAGATGAACTACAATATTAACACCATTATTTTTGCAGATGATCTTGCCTGCCTGCACTTGGACCACAGATGTCTTTGGTGGTGGATGATACATCGACAGACCGATGTTTATTTGTCCCCACGGTGAAACTTGGCTTTTACAGAAGCTCTTTAAATAAATAAATAAATATATACACATTCATCTGAACAATCATCATAATGAAAAAGAAAAAGAAAAACTACTGACTTGGCTGTCACACTAAGGCATTTTGCAAACGTATTGTTGTTGGTATAAAGGAGCCCCAGAAGCGAATCTTGACACACTGCTTAATAATTTGTTACCTGAAAGTTACATAGTGTTTGTGTGTCAGAAAGAGGACGTGCAGCATTATTTATAATGGCACTCAGTTTTGCTTTAATTCTCTCCTTTGGTACTATCTCCAGGTGTTCTAGAATGTATCCCATAACTGAGCCTGCCCTTTTAATTAGTTTTTTGATTCTATGGGCCTCTCTTGAAGGGGCTACCTGCCCAGCACACTACAGCATAGATCACACAGACCATCCCAAAATTGTACAAGATGTGATGGATGTCACTACCAAAGTTTTTTTTTTTTATTATTAAAAAAGTCTCTTAAGAAAAAAAAAAAAAAAAAAGCCCACTCTGCAGTTTCTTATATAGTTCCTCTGTGTTATGAGACCAGTCCAACCTGTCATTAATGTGGACCCCCAAGTACTTGAAGGGAGAAATACATGAAAAATGGTGCTACCCCAGATACATTACAATTAAAGCACAGGTATGAGAATTGAATATTGAGCTGCTTGCGGTGGTCTTATGACCTTGTTACATGCCGAGAGTGTTTTCATATGTGATTGTGCTGGCAGTTTACATGCCCCCTCCTTGGCAGACACGGCAATCACAACAGACACAGTATACTCTGTAATAAGTAAACTCTCTACTAACCATATGGCTGCTTTCATCACAATTTCTGGGGCCTTTAACCATGTTTCACTTTCCTCCACCCTCACTAATTTTTTACCATTTTGGTGCAGCTCATACCTGCATATAAACCCTATGTTCCAGAGGTTGCTAGCCGCCTCCAGGACTGCGTAGGAATGGGCAACAGAGGCTGGGGGGGGCTCTGTAGGATGTCTGAAAAAATTGAATGGGATATTCTTTGTGACAGGGCAAGGACACTGAGGAATTGAGTCACTGTATCAGAGACAAGCACAATCAGCATAATGTCAGCGCTTGCCATCAACAGAAATTTTCAGATGATTTATCCTTCATAGACTGCATTAATAATGTAGATGAGTCAGAATACATGGAATCTGTGGTGCAGGGACAAGAAACTGCAACTCAACTTCAGCAAGACTATCTATACTACAAGTTCTATACTACAGTCTCCTAAGGAAACAAAGGGAGCACAAAACAAGCACAATGCTTGAACAATTTATTAGTAAAGCCTGTTCCATCACAGGGTAAAACGCTGGCAAAATTAGATACCATCCTGAGGCTCTCTCTTGGAGTCCTTTTAGCCACAGGCTCATTCTACCATGGTGTGCCAAGATGCGCCTCTAGGGGTCTTTTCGGCCCACTGCCATTAAGCAATTTAATGCTTCCACCCAATGTATTTGTTAAATTTATTTTTTATTTAATTTATGGATTGACTGATTGATTGGCTGTATAATCTACCCTGTGAGTCTGTATTTTTGTTTTTTTATGTTTCTGCTGCTGTATGTAGTTGAATTTCCCCATGGGATTAATAAAGTTTTATCTAATCTATCTAATATAATATAATCTATGGTGCGGTGAAAGTCAATAACCACTTCCTTGGTTTTGCTGATGTTTAGTGGCAGACCATTCTTTCTCCATCAAGAAACAAAATTCTCCACCTGACTCCTTATACTCCGTCTCATCCCCCTTATCAATAAACCCCATAAGTGAAGTGTCATCTAATAATTTCTGCAAGTGATATGAACTGGTGTTAAATTTCTAGTTGGAGGAGTAGACAGTAAGAGTAAATCATCATGCTTCCATCGTCTCAACTGTTGCTCGAGAACATGCCAAGTTATGAAATATTTTTTGAAATTAACCCAATTTGAATTCATCAAATTAAGATTCTGCTACTAGTAGTGGTTGACACAGGAGTTTTTCTGAATACCCAAACTGTACAATTATTCATGAAGAATAAATTATACTGACCCATAACTAATCCTTATTTTGCTTGCTATTACAAAGAGGGGGAGTGTTTCATCTTTCTATTATGATTCACTTCATGGTGACAAAATTTACTTCTGTCATCAGTTTCAAAGGCCAGCAAGACGTTGGCTGCCATGATGGACTTCTGTAGTCCTGACCTATGGCATATACTGGCAACCGAGCACTGTACATGTTGACTAGGTTAAAATAAACCTTTAAAGGTGTTTTCTTGCATTACAAATTCAAGGATAGCATTTGTGTGGAGATGTGGTTTGAAATTTTCCAAAATATTACACTTAACTATAAATGATGTTTCTTAACTACAATAAAACAAGATGAGTCATACTAATGCTTATCAAACAAGCTGAATTGAACTTTGAACTGTGGAACAGGCCATGCTTAAACAAGTGCTCAAACAAAACTTTAATTTTAGATGTTAACAATCTTCATTTGATTTGAGTAGCCTGAGGTAAATAAGATTAGCACAGCCATCTGTTTGGGGAAATAACATAGTTTTGTAATGCAAACATGACAGTGTTTTTAAGATCATCAATCATTTACATAAATCATTGTTACATCCATGCAGAAAGAGGCCTTTAGTTTTGGGATACAAGCTGCACACAAAGAAGAGCTTCACCATCACCTAGGCAAAGTTTCTGCATTCTCATTTAAACTGTCAAGACAAAAAGACCTCTGAGGAGTGAAGAAAAGCTTAAGTAGTTATGGAGCTAAGGAACCCATTGTCGTCATTTACACCCTTAGGTACAATAAATATCCTTCAATAAGACTACTTCAAAATACATTTTCTTACTTTTACTACTAGAGGTTTCACTGTGTGATTTATTTGTTTGTTTGTGTCAATGTATAGTGTTAAGAGAATTATGTGTGGATTATTGTCATATTTCCACAGGGGTCAGCAGCTGATAAGGAATGTTTTCAAAAGGAAGCAAAGCAGACATTTATGGATGCTTAGATCTGAAACCAACCCTTGGAACTGCTTATGCCAAGCCAATAATTCTCCTTGCTAAACCATCTGTTCACATGCAGGTAAAGCTGTAAATGTGGAGCACTTTAAGGCAGCTATAGAGAAATCTCATTTTGCTTAAGACAGTTATGTACATACAGATAAAATCATACACATGGGGTGTTATAAAACAGCTACACAGGAGTCTCAGTTTGCTCAAGGCTGCTGTCCACATTCATTTAAAGCTATACACAAATGGCACTGTAAAGCAGCTGTACAGAAGTCTCATTTTACTTAAAGCAGCTGTCCACATGTGAGGCACTATAGTGTATAGCTATCTAACATTCAGACACATGCACACACACAAACACAGCAGTTAGCTATGCTATGTGTGGCAGTTGAACCAAAATAATGAACAGGTGAACATCCGTGATAATACAGCTACATTATACAAAATTACAGATACAAAAACACGTAAATGCAAATGCATGATTCTGTAACATTAAAACTATGTAAATCATAAAACGTGTAGTACACATACAGCATATACACATGTGTGATCAGTGATTAGTGTGGCAATGAACTGAGAAGTGTCAAATAGAGCAATATTTACAAAGATGATAGTGACTGGCAGATACAGATGCTAGCAAAACCAGTAAGGCAGAATGCAATACATCCACTGAAAACTCAGAAAAGTAGATGGGAACATACTGTAACTCAAATGTTTGGAAAAAAAAAACATGTTCTTTAAGCTGATTGCTTTGCTGGACACAACTATTCATGAAATTAGTTCTTGAAGGACAAAATACAACTTTATGAAACAGAGGAAGCATCTTTACCACTTGCCAAATTTGCTATTATGGTGGAAAACTGCTATTGGATGTGGACAATATTCACAAATTACTGATCTAGCAAGAAAATACTTTGCCGTACCAGGCCCCTTCTACTAGTGCAAAGCATGTACTGCAGGTTAAACAAGAAGATCATACAGTAAAGTATTCAGTTAACGAGAAATGTTTTGATAAATACTATAAACTGAAGTATTTGCTTGGTCACCTAGAATTTTTTTTTTTTTTAAATCAGTAAAATACAAGCCATTGTACCATTAGCTAGTTATGGAGTTCTGCTACATGCAAGAAAATGCTCAGTTTGTTATGAATCATCTCTGTTGTAATACGCTTGTGAAATATTTTATAATCTGCTGAACTTTTGGTTTTAATCATGCATATTTAAGACAAATTATGGACAAAGACCCCTGTGACCCTGTAGTTAGGATATAGTGGGTTGGATAATGGATGGATGGATAAAGAACAAATGAACAAATAATGGAATGTAATACTGCACTGATTTTGTACACTTTTTAACTGTAATAGGACTGGAAATTACTGCCCTCTTGTGCAAGCAATACACATTACAACAATTTTATTGTGCTGGAAGGTATTTTCAATGTAAAATAAATTTAATAAAAATTGAATTCCAGGTGGGGAAAGGATCTTTCATTGGAAGGCAGCAATGGAAAGAATACACTCTAGCTCTATACAGTATGTGCAAAACATTCAATCGTTCAACTTAAAATCTTTCATCAATCACATTTATCTTGTTTAAAATTGTGCAAAATGTATCCAGGTCAAGATTCAACATGTGAATGTTGCAATCTAGCTCCAGCATCATTGGGCTTCACATTTTGGAAGTGCCTCAAATTAATATCATTTTGGACAAAAACCTTTGAATGCCTATCAGACAGCCTTGGTGTCGCAATTAGTGATGCACCAATATGGAAATTCTGGGCGATACCAATAACCGATATGTTTTTGTCATCTTTGTCAATACCGATAACTGACTGCCGAAATATTATTAATCTATTCTATATATATATATATATATATATATATATATATATATATATATATATATATATATTTATTTACTTCAGGTTTGAATATTTTAGTTATGTTGAAAATGTATTATGCATGATCAAAGAAACAACAGTAGCATGCGAAACAGATGAACAATTTTTTTTATTAACTTACTGACTTATGCTCTTATTTGCTATAGATATAAGCAGGAAAAAGAGCAAGATATGGCCTGTTTCTATAGAAAAAAAAAATACACCTGGCCATGTACAAAAATCTGCTTAACGTACACAATCTGGGTAACTTAAGCATATCAATACACCATGTCATTACAGAACATAGCATGGGGGTAAAAAATGAACGCATATTCTTTATGCCATAATCAGATATACAGTATATTACTTTAAGTAAAACTACAATAAAAGGTACAATGAGGCCAGTAACCCTGGTCTTAAGTAGGTTTCTTTAAAAGAACAAATGGTAGTTTTTTTCTTAACAAAAAGAAGCATTTCTGCCTTTTCACCAGGAAGTCTGCTTCTCTTTTCATTTACTATATTTGACAAAGCTAATGGAAAGGTGTTCAATGTCTACACTGGTACAAGGTGCCATCGCTGCCTTTGCCAAAGTTGGGAAACACGCTGCATTGCTTTTCCAATACTGGAGAGTGCAGTTATTTCTGGAGATTGGAAACCTGCTGAGAAAGTTATTCAGCTGAAAAAAAAAAAACTAACAAAATTTATGAACATTTATTAATAATTTATTATTTTTTATTATAATATAGGTAGTTTGACCAGATATGTGGTAAAGAAAAACAAGACAACCACCTGTACCAACCACCGCCATTAATAAAAACTTGTGACGTTGAAAGCTTGACTATAGTGATTTGGGTCATATAAAGGGCATTCTATATAAAGTGTGATGTGGATGCACTTTTAAGAGATGCAGCACAAGCTGTTCCACAATGAAACACTTTGTAACACAGGTGTGCCTCGAAATATTGAGAGACTGCTGTATACTGTATTTTAGGGCGATTTTGTTTTAAAGTAATGCTTACATTAAAACTGGAGTAGATCTTGTCTTAAAATATTTTACAGTTTAGACACAGGAGACAAATCTTTCACAAGGTACAAAACTTGAAGCTGCATTCTGCCATGCTTGTTCCCCCTTTTTGTTAAGTATCCACTAAATTAAATTCCTCCAACATTTTTCCACAGTGACTCGACTGTCTAAAATGGAGAAACCCACAAACTGTGCCACTGCAACAACAGTTTTGTAGGTCATCTAGCAAATATGCATTGTAAAAAAACCTGACGAAAAAGGTGAGGTGATGCCATTAACGTGTTTCTCTTCTTCTCAGCTAATGTTTGCCCCACACTCTAAGTTATGTCCCAGCAAGCCGCAAATGCACAATATACTGATTGGATATTAGGAAGCTGCAGGGTATGGCTTGTATTTTTTTTTTTTTAATTAAATCCGTAACAATGTTTTTTTTTTTTTTTTAATTATTAATTCGGGACGTCTGGTCTTCCTAATTAGTATGATTATTGTTAAAAAATTTACAATTCTGTTATTTTAACTTGGCGGCAATTGAATGTGGTTTTGCAACCACATACAAATTTTCTTCAAGAATTTCTTCATGTATATCCAGGAATGAAGCAGCAATACATTTCCGAGTGCAAATCTTTTTCTCTTGTGGTTCGCTGTTGCTCTCTGCATCTCCTTCACCAGCTGACATCTCAGTTATTTCTCAAATGCTTCTTGCGTTTGTTTTTTGGTCTCTCGGTCACAGAATCGATCTTTGTACTGTGGATCAAGGACAGTAGATAGGATAGTGGCTCGGAGAATGCATCACTGAAGCATTATGTGACAGCCTCCAAAAGTATGATTTTCGCCGTCTGAACTCCGGAATCTGTCTTGCCACCCTTGCTAAGCAGACTTTTAAGCGCTTCAACAGACATAGTCATGTCAGCAATTGTGGATGAATGCATGCTTATGTCTTTAGTAAGTTGCTCAAATGGTTCGAGTTGAGTAATCATGTTTTCCACAAGTGCCCACTGATGCACTGTGGAAGGGGCAGGAAGATTGTATTCAGCACCATATGCAGCAAGAGTGCACTTCTGATCAACCAGCATATAATAAGTGCTGTTCCGACGAGTCGGCACGTCCTGCTGAAGCATTCTTATTGGGGTACCAAGGTCTGTTTGCATTTCTCTTAGCCGCAAAATAGTGAGCTGCGAGTGCTTAAAATGAGTAACTATTTACCTCCCAATGGTAAAACTGTTGGAGATGCTTCTCTGGCTCAATAAGCCGTCATTTACAGCAAGCAGCAAAGTGTAAGCCAGGCAACTTAAACTTTTAATGCCACTTTCTTCCATAGCTTTTGCCATATTGCGAGCGTTGTCACGAAGCACAACATGCACATTACTTTTTGAAATGTTCCACTTCGTGAAAATGGAATCGAATGCTTGTGCAATGAAAGTTGTAGAATGAGAGCCATAGAAATCATTATTATGCAAGACCACTCTCTGCCTCCAAATTTTCGTCAATCCAGTGTGCCATTAGACTCAACATGCTCATGGGGCTGACCTCTGAGCTCCACATATCCGTAGTGAAGCTAATGCTGGTGACATTGTTTCTTAAAATCTCGTGGAGATGTGTAGCACTCACATCATATACAGTAATGCAGGCAGTGAGACATCTGCAAAGTATTGCCGGCCTGGAAGAATATACTGAAGTTCTAAATGATGTAGTAGCTGATGAAATCCCTCGAACTCCGCTAGCGAAAAAGGTTGGTCATCGAGTGCGATCATTTCCATTATTTTAGTAGTTATGCCTTTAGCTCTGGTGCAGTCGTGAGGAAATGTCTTCACGTTTTGAAGGGTTTGCTGTATGAGGCTACTGCTAGTGAGCCTGGCTGTGTCTGATCTAACTTTCGTTTTGGTAGCAATAGTTGCTAAAAATTAAGTGTATAATTTGTTATTGTGGTTATTCAGATGGGTAATTAAATTTGTGGTACTGGAAGATTTAATTCTGCAGCCTCCTCGCATTCTCATTATTGCAGAAAGAGCAGGTAGCAACTCTGCTGTATTCCTTTTTTACAGAAAAATATGACCACTCGGCTGCTCCTGTCAGCAAAACTAGGAAACCCCCGTGTTTTCTTTTTTGTGAGCCCAAGGGGATATGCTTACATGCATGTTTTTCTGCAGCTTAATGTCTACTTCAATGAACAAAGAAAGCAACATTTAATTATTTAGCGAACTGACAAAGTTGACAAACCCAAATTATATCGGTCGGCTGTATTGGTTAAAATGTACACATCTGCCGGATTTCGATGTTGTCATTTTAACAATATAATTCCTGATATATTGTGCACCTCTAGTCGCAATCACTCCTAACCCATAAACAGCTAAAGTATGTTTGGTGTACTCCCAGATGGGCTTGAAGTCGAGAAGGGCAAATTGATTGTAATTGCCTGTATCATTGTTTACATTTTGCCCCTTGCAAGCTACATTTAATTATTATTAGAACATTAAAACCACTGACAGATGAAGTGAACATTATACCCTTACAGTGCCACTTGTCAAGGGTTTGGATATGTTAGACAGTATTCTTGAAGGTGATTTGCTGGAAGTGAGAAAATTGGGCAAGTGTAAGGATCTAAGTGGACTTTGACAAGGGGCAAATATGACAACAATAGAATTTAGTAGTTTATCAATTACTATTCCAATCTATTTTCTGAGGTACCAATATTCCCCTCGTCATTTTGCTCATCTTTCTTATTTATTGAAATTGTCTTGCCTTTCAGATGAGAAAGTATTGTGCAGGCAGCTATGGGAAGCTATAAACTATGAATAATACTAAGCCCCGGGAATTGCTAGAAGTCCCCAAAAATTTGAAATTAACTCTGGCAAACAGCCTTCTTTATCTAAATTCCAAATGCAGCCATTTCCTACCAGTATTTAAATCCTACACTTACTACTGCTGTCTTCACTCCCCTACTAAAACAAAACAAAGATTCTACCCAGTGTCAGAATTTCAGCACTGCCTTAATCCTACATAGGTATGATACAGGGGTGTCACTTCAAGATTAAATTTTATACTTCTGGGTTAATGTGTTATGTCTAGTTTGGAACTGATTAAACCCTTCAATCCTCCCACATGATTTCCTATTGAGTCTACAATACACTCCCCTATAAATTAAATTTGATTTTAGGTGCCAATATGAATCTTAAGACCATCCAACTTAGTCTAGGACCCATTAAGACTTTTTTTTTTTTTTTTTTTTTTTAAATTTGGGTCAGTGGTCTTGGGTTTAAATTTTCATCTAGAACTCCCAATCTTTAATTTGCTCAGTTTAAATTTCTTCATAGTTTACATATTGCCCCTTGTAAGCTACATTTAATGGGCTTATTATTAGAACATTAAAACCACTGACAGATGAATTGAAAAACATTATCTCCTTACAGTGCCACTTGTCAAGGGGTTGGATATATTAGACAGCATTATTGAAGATGATTTGTTGGAACTGAAAAAATTGGGCAAGCATAAGGATCTAAGTGACTTTGAGAAGGGGCAAATTGTGATAGCTAGATGACCGAGTCAGAGCATCTCCGAAATGGCAGGTCTTTTAGGATTTTCCCAGTATGTGGTGAATAGTATCTATCTGAAATGGCCTAAGGTGGAACAACTAACTGGTGAAACAGTGACACAGTCTTGGGCACCCAAAGCTCAATGATGCCCGTGGGGAGTGAAGGCAAATCCCTGTGGTTTAATTTCACAGAAGAGATACTGCAGCACAAAACGAATCAGAAAACACAATGCATCACAGCTTGCCCATGCTGATTCCGTCCACCAATGAAACTGTCTGCAGTGGGTACGTAAGCATCACAAATGACCATGGAGCAATGGAAGATGGTGGAATGGTCTGATGCCACATTATCTTCAATATCATGAGGATGTCCAGGAGCATGTACATCATTTACCTGGAGAAGAGATGGCAGCCGAATGCACTGTGGGAAGTATGCAAGCTGGCAGTGTGATGCTCTAGGCAATGTTCTGCTGGGAAATCTTGGGCCCTGGCATTCATACACCCCTTCATAGCAATGGTATACCCTGATGGCAGCTGCTTCTGTCAGCAGGATACTGCTCCCTTCCACACTGCAAAAATTGTTCAAGAATGGTTTGAAG